>NC_069112.1:27055770-27217730 GCF_025612915.1 Magallana angulata
ATGCTTCTACGTTTCATAAATTTGTTTGAGCTTTTATCTCGTAATTGATACAATTTACTGCTTACGCATCTTTAAAGCACAATTCCCTTACATTAAAATGTAACTTTTGTGTATAGACGGCATTTTTTTTCTCTAGACACGGAAAAAATGCTAACCAAGTGCAAAATAGTTTATGGTTTAAAGTGTTTAACTTTACAACGTTAACTTTATTACACATATTTCCATTTCCTGTAAAACATTTGTAATATCCGAACATTTATGGTATTTTATTAAGTTTGCGTGTAATATATTAAATTCACTAAGAAGAGATTTATTTTTATATCATATATGTACTTGAAAATTTTTTATACACTATTATTGCAGGTAAAAGAAGTGTTAATTCAATTTATAGAAGGAATTAATTTTATTTTGTAAAATGCACAATTAATAATGATATATAAAAAAAAACTAGCGCATATATAAATGAATCTTTTTTAAAGTTTTTCTTTGATTTTTATTGTTCATCATCTCTTAGATCTATTAAGATTTACCTATCTGTAACAACTTTTGCATTATTGATTTTTTTATTATAGTGTTTGCCAGAGCACAATGTGAATATATTGTATTTAGATAAAATTTTGTTAATTTAAGGTCCTTCAAATTTTATATTACGCTCCACAAAAATACTTTTTGAACATTGGCATTTGAGGATTAAATTCGAATATATATCATTCTAACTGACTGCTTCTTTGTTAAATAAAAACAATTCAATATTGCATACGATGATTTTGGCAATGATGTTCGTTTAAACTAATGTGGTATATTACATGTTTTGTGGTATTTATCGACAGTAAATGCAACTATGTGAAATCGTTTTACGTGTTCTTTTTTAATCTACAATATACATTTTCGCAGATAACAACGATAACAATAATAAAATGTAAACACAAAATTCGTATATATTTATCAAATGCATGTGATAAACGTATAACATGTAAACATAAATTGATACCAATACGTTTTTCTACTTGATGAGGTTTTATTTACACAGAGAAAAACTACTCCCCAAAATATTATGTTTAAAGATTTATTTGGCGAGTATTGGCCGTGGCATAAATGAAATGTGGGATGCCATTAACAACATCTGGGCAAACCCACTCAAACAATAGTCACAACAATTATTCAGCAACAATCAACACATCATCAATATTATAGTTTGAAATTGTCCAACCCGGGTTTACCGCGGATGGTCAGATATTTAAGTACTTTATACTTATTTAATAATATGTTGAATTATAAATAATTGAGTTAAATGAAAATTATATAATAAGACAAGTACAACTTCACACAATTCACTGGTTCAACAGTTCAGCAACTTCACATGCACAAATCAATTGTCACAATATTTTTCAATAAGTCAGCACAACAATACGTAGGCATCAGTGGATTTGGTGAGCGCAAACGCCACATGGCTGCGAATTGCCTAAGGAAACTCGCAGTCATCCCACACTTAGGGGGAGCCACCAATCAACTGACCCACGACCAATCTCGCCTATTCAGAATTCGTTAGGATAAACACGTCCCATATTCAGAGCAAAACACTCTAGTCCCCCTGAATGGTGTTTAGAAAAAGTTTATAATCTAACTCAGTGAGATGAACCCCATCAGGTCTCCAAAACTGATTAATGTTTTTCAACAAGTCTGGGTATTTGATGTAGCAACCCCCCCTAATGCTAAAACTTTCAGAGCAGCTGCTCTATTAACTCGAACACGAAACCTGTTCATTGCCGCAACATCCTGCGAATACCTTCAAGTTTTACGTGGTAATACCTGAGACCAAACCATTACGTTGCTTAATACTTTCTAAGTGATCACAAACAATTTCAATCAACTCATATAATGAAATACGTTTAAGACCAATATCGTTACCCCCAGCATGCATTACCAGGAAGTCTGGAGCAGCTTCAATTTTTCTGAGTAAATGCAGCTTGCTCTTGAGATGTAGAAATTTCAATTCAGAATAACCCTACCACCATATGCTTATGCCCAGTCTCTCTAGTCCCAGCTCTACCACCAGCTCTGCATAGTGATTCAGTAAACGCATGTTTGATGATTAACTTGTCAACACAACACACCAGACCTTAACATCAATTTCTGCAATACATTGAGAAAGTTCATATGGGAAAAATACTTCAGCAATGAAAACATATAATCTTACTAATATGATATCCTATTCTCTCTCAATGCTACTTAGCAGCTATTGACATGAACCTAAGACTGGGCAACGAATATAAGATTTGTACACCTTAGATTTCCAGCGACCTGCTTCCGTTACAGTTTCTGGAGAACAACCAGCTTCAACTGCAGCTGTAGCTGCCCCAATTCTAAAGGAGTGAGTCTTAAACCTCCCTTGTATCCCAGGGGTGTTTAGTGCTTTTTCCAATACAGAAGAAAACGGATACCTAGTTAAAGCCTTGCCTCCTGAACATGCTGAATGGATGAACAGTGGACCGTCACTTTTGCCTCTAACTAACAAGAAATCATTTAAACACCCAACTGGACATAAAATACCACCAATCTTATTTATTGCCACTGTTACACCTCTGCTATGTTGATCAGACTTTGAACTTCTTATTCTGATAAAGACGCTGTTATCTTCTATATCTCATCAGGCATCACACCAGGTTAAACAGTCAAAGTATACTAAAATAAAGGTGATCAATCGATCGGTGTGTGATTTTCTGCATGTTATTATCTTGGTTTGTTCAGCTCTTTAACTCGGACTCGCACTCCCTCCTCATTTTTTTTTCAAATTTTAAAATTTAAAGCAAGACAATTCCTTCAAATACAGGTTATTAAATAATTATAACTGTATATACCTGTGTTGATATAGAACCAGAATTAATCACTTTTGTATTTAATGGTCCTCTATGAATGTCTTTGGAAAACAGAGAAGCATGTAGAATTTTTAAACAATACTTTTAAAATACAAAAAAAGTAAAACGCATTAAATGCATAATAAAAACACTAAAAAAGCAAAAAAAAAAAACAACAAAAAACAAAAACAAAAAATAAAAAAAAACAAAACAGAACAAGCACCGTCTACACCATAAATACTTTTTTTTAAATTTAATTTCTTTATGAATTTAAACCTACTAAGTATATATCCTATACAAAAAAACTGGAAAGCATGTTGAAAACAGAATATTTTTCCTTTTCTTAAGACCTTTTATGGGGTGACAGGGACATAACAGAAACATGTACAGAGCAACAATTGTTCAAAAGGGATGAGAGGGTCATTTGTGAGGCTACAGGTGCTTACTCTGGCAGTAAGGTGATGTGTACAGATGGCGAAAATGGAATTGCGTGGTTTTCAGGGGGATGTGTATAGGGCCCGAGAGGGTATTGCAGGACGTACAAGGAATGTGTACAGGGGTTGACAGGGGATGCATAGACTATGCCAGGGAATTCAATGCAGATGGCAAGGGAAGACAGGGGTTTTTCATGCGGACTTGGGTCTTTAGATCCAATTTAGATTTACCTTACTGTGACTTTAATATATGCTGTGTCTTTACAGATGATTGTGATCATATTGTTCCAGCTCATTACACGTTTCAGCGGCGGCTCATCTTCAGGCAAGTTGCACCTCTTGTTGATGTAACACTACTCATGGACTGTAAAAAATGAAACTAACCTGTGCTGTATATGGCGGTTAATAGGATCACATTTTCTTTTCAAAGAAACGGCATGTACCAGAGAATAAAAATAATAATCAAATTCGAAGATTTAGGTAAATATTGTTTTACGAGGAAAGCTTTATTGTCATATCTTTTTTCACAAAACACCATCATCATTGTGCCATTGTATGACAATGTGTGAAATATTTTTATAGATTAGAAAAAAACGAAGTGTTATCAAACGATGACTATTTCAATATTTGTATTAAGTCAGGTTCAAGTCATAAACTAACATATTGTGAACATTTCAGCAGACAACATAAATGATAACTACCAATCGGAAAGTTTAAATCCATGTTTGTTTTGTTTTTGTTTTCATCGCTCACCTCATAAAAAACAAACAGATTTGCGGGTATAGCAATGTTGTCGAGCATAAGGATAAAAAAGTATATTATGTCGTTTTATGTACTTTACATGTAAGTGTTGCACATAATAATGTATTGTCCGCATTGTTATATACGTTTTGTTTTGTTCTGTTTTGTTTTTGTTTTGTTTTGTTTTGTTTTGTTTTGTGTTGTTTTGTTTTGTTTTGTTTTGTTTTGTTTTGTTTTGTTTTTTGTTTTTGTTTTTGTTTTGTTTTTTGTTTTTTTTTTTGGGGGGGGGGGGGGGGTAAAAAGAAAATGAAAAATTACCATAACAAGATCATTTGTGATAATTTAAAAAAAAATAAAACTAGCGTATGTTTCTTGCTTTTTAAACAGATCCTTGCCTTAATAGAACAAATTATAATAAATATTGGAATGAGGTAGCGATCCATCCTTACAATATTTTAACAACATACAGGTGCTCATGTCGATCACAGTGTGAGGAAGCAACGAGTTGAAACGCATATTCCATTGACGGAAATACTGATACGTGTTCTCTCAGTACATGTGATACTTATGACAGTTATTTCGGGTGTGGGTCCTGCTTTTTTATAGAAAGATAACTCGAAGGAGCCAATCATTGTGTGAACAAGCTAAAACAATGTCATATACTATCTCATTAAAATCGAATTCAACAACGAAAAAACATTTGAAAATCCAACAAACAACACTTGTAGAAACGACAATGGAACAAAATACAAACTTGAAAAAGCAAACGACATTAAAAAGAGCATCAGCTGTCGAACAACAAACGACAATGAAAGAAACAACAACCTTACAACAGCAAACGACAGTAGAACAAACTAACACTGAAAAAAAGTCAACGACAATGGAAAAAACCACTTCTGTGAATCAGTATACCACCGAAAAAAAGCGGACAACCATTGGACATTCTACCACTGGAAAACTGTCAACGTCAAAAGAACAAGGAACATCTGTGACATGGCTCCCCTCATCGACATCGTCTGCGAATACTATGTCAATCAATGATACAACGCAAAACACAAAGGACAGCACATTGTGTGTCTGTTTCTGTAAACACGGGAACCAAACTATTCAGGAATCAATAGAAAAGAGAAGAAGAGAGTTGATTGTAAACAAAACTGAACTTTCTTTCAACATACGGAAACGTACGTCTGCCGGAGATAATCGTAAGACATCGAGAATGATGGGTACTGTGGCAGTCATTATTTTGATAGTTTACGGATTATTATTTTTCTGCGCTGATATCTGGAATCTACTCGCAATGTGCCGTTCAAACATGTTTCACAAAAACAACCAAATAGAACCTAACGTTTAACCGTTTTCTACAAAATGATTGATTAACTTTAGGACTATCAACACTCTTGTTTGAAGTCAACTTTTCGTAAGTTCTATGGTCGATACAACGACCTTGTAAGCAAATTAAATCTTCCACAGGGTCGCATGCTGACTGACGTTTTTCCATACATATTGTTAGACCATAATAAACCATCTTAGTTCTCCACGGACTTATCCGGGGTTTTTTTTCGATTACAACAAAGAGCACACGGCGGGTGGGACCGGTCAGCAGAGGATGCTTACTTCTCATTGGCAACTGATCCTACCTCTATCTTTAAGAGGTCCGTGTTGCCCTGGTTTAAATTTGTATTTCGTTTTATGCATTTTTGAGATGGTTGACGGTCTGATATTTATATTTTTCATTTGATACTTATCATTGCACTTTGTGCACGCGTGAATAATGTGGATAATTTTGTAGAAATACATGTAATTGTTTCAAACGTGTTATTTTTAGAATCTTTATTATTTAAAATATAATATAGAAAATACCAGTCTTTATTCACAATATAGCCTGTTTTTAACATAAAGGAAACATTTTCAGAATAAGTTATGTATAATATTATTTATTTAATTAATTAATTAAAAATTAATATAATTAATCTTTTGATTTTAAGTTATATCTATTGTTAAAATTATATTAGTATCCGTCATATATGCTTCTACGTTTCATAAATTTGTTTGAGCTTTTATCTCGTAATTGATACAATTTACTGCTTACGCATCTTTAAAGCACAATTCCCTTACATTAAAATGTAACTTTTGTGTATAGACGGCATTTTTTTTCTCTAGACACGGAAAAAATGCTAACCAAGTGCAAAATAGTTTATGGTTTAAAGTGTTTAACTTTACAACGTTAACTTTATTACACATATTTCCATTTCCTGTAAAACATTTGTAATATCCGAACATTTATGGTATTTTATTAAGTTTGCGTGTAATATATTAAATTCACTAAGAAGAGATTTATTTTTATATCATATATGTACTTGAAAATTTTTTATACACTATTATTGCAGGTAAAAGAAGTGTTAATTCAATTTATAGAAGGAATTAATTTTATTTTGTAAAATGCACAATTAATAATGATATATAAAAAAAAACTAGCGCATATATAAATGAATCTTTTTTAAAGTTTTTCTTTGATTTTTATTGTTCATCATCTCTTAGATCTATTAAGATTTACCTATCTGTAACAACTTTTGCATTATTGATTTTTTTATTATAGTGTTTGCTAGAGCACAATGTGAATATATTGTATTTAGATAAAATTTTGTTAATTTAAGGTCCTTCAAATTTTATATTACGCTCCACAAAAATACTTTTTGAACATTGGCATTTGAGGATTAAATTCGAATATATATCATTCTAACTGGCTGCTTCTTTGTTAAATAAAAACAATTCAATATTGCATACGATGATTTTGGCAATGATGTTCGTTTAAACTAATGTGGTATATTACATGTTTTGTGGTATTTATCGACAGTAAATGCAACTATGTGAAATCGTTTTACGTGTTCTTTTTTAATCTACAATATACATTTTCGCAGATAACAACGATAACAATAATAAAATGTAAACACAAAATTGGTATATATTTATCAAATGCATGTGATAAACGTATAACATGTAAACATAAATTGATACCAATACGTTTTTCTACTTGATGAGGTTTTATTTACACAGAGAAAAACTACTCCCCAAAATATTATGTTTAAAGATTTATTTGGCGAGTATTGGCCGTGGCATAAATGAAATGTGGGATGCCATTAACAACATCTTGGCAAACCCACTCAAACAATAGTCACAACAATTATTCAGCAACAATCAACACATCATCAATATTATAGTTTGAAATTGTCCAACCCGGGTTTACCGCGGATGGTCAGATATTTAAGTACTTTATACTTATTTAATAATATGTTGAATTATAAATAATTGAGTTAAATGAAAATTATATAATAAGACAAGTACAACTTCACACAATTCACTGGTTCAACAGTTCAGCAACTTCACATGCACAAATCAATTGTCACAATATTTTTCAATAAGTCAGCACAACAATACGTAGGCATCAGTGGATTTGGTGAGCGCAAACGCCACATGGCTGCGAATTGCCTAAGGAAACTCGCAGTCATCCCACACTTAGGGGGAGCCACCAATCAACTGACCCACGACCAATCTCGCCTATTCAGAATTCGTTAGGATAAACACGTCCCATATTCAGAGCAAAACACTCTAGTCCCCCTGAATGGTGTTTAGAAAAAGTTTATAATCTAACTCAGTGAGATGAACCCCATCAGGTCTCCAAAACTGATTAATGTTTTTCAACAAGTCTGGGTATTTGATGTAGCAACCCCCCCTAATGCTAAAACTTTCAGAGCAGCTGCTCTATTAACTCGAACACGAAACCTGTTCATTGCCGCAACATCCTGCGAATACCTTCAAGTTTTACGTGGTAATACCTGAGACCAAACCATTACGTTGCTTAATACTTTCTAAGTGATCACAAACAATTTCAATCAACTCATATAATGAAATACGTTTAAGACCAATATCGTTACCCCCAGCATGCATTACCAGGAAGTCTGGAGCAGCTTCAATTTTTCTGAGTAAATGCAGCTTGCTCTTGAGATGTAGAAATTTCAATTCAGAATAACCCTGCCACCATATGCTTATGCCCAGTCTCTCTAGTCCCAGCTCTACCACCAGCTCTGCATAGTGATTCAGTAAACGCATGTTTGATGATTAACTTGTCAACACAACACACCAGACCTTAACATCAATTTCTGCAATACATTGAGAAAGTTCATATGGGAAAAATACTTCAGCAATGAAAACATATAATCTTACTAATATGATATCCTATTCTCTCTCAATGCTACTTAGCAGCTATTGACATGAACCTAAGACTGGGCAACGAATATAAGATTTGTACACCTTAGATTTCCAGCGACCTGCTTCCGTTACAGTTTCTGGAGAACAACCAGCTTCAACTGCAGCTGTAGCTGCCCCAATTCTAAAGGAGTGAGTCTTAAACCTCCCTTGTATCCCAGGGGTGTTTAGTGCTTTTTCCAATACAGAAGAAAACGGATACCTAGTTAAAGCCTTGCCTCCTGAACATGCTGAATGGATGAACAGTGGACCGTCACTTTTGCCTCTAACTAACAAGAAATCATTTAAACACCCAACTGGACATAAAATACCACCAATCTTATTTATTGCCACTGTTACACCTCTGCTATGTTGATCAGACTTTGAACTTCTTATTCTGATAAAGACGCTAGAGAAATTCAACTCAAACTGTACATTTAATATTGTAGAATTGAATGTACGCTGTTGCCTACTGAAGAAAATTCTCCAACCCTTAAAACCCATGGAAGGCTAATACATAAGCAGCTCTAAACAACCTTATTTCATAGGAATTAAAACAAATTGCTGGCAAAATCTGAACAATTTTTGTAAGCAAAGACAATGTAATTTGAAGCCGTGAATCAACGCTTTTCCTAATTCTTTTCATACCCTTGAGAGGCTTACTCACTATAAAGTTTTTTGTAGTGTCTGCAATATTGTGAATTTTACTCTGAAAACTAATAGCCTATACATAGGCACTGGCTGTAGAATAAGAGTAATCTTCACAGGATAAATATGCAACAAACTGCACCTAGTGATCAAGGGGTGAAGGCCAGATTTACTGGTACCCAAGGTCAAGGCGGAAATTTTAAAAAGCTCTCAATCCAGTTTCATATGACGTCTTTGTGATTTTTGAAATAGATGCCGCCAATAAATTGTTTATTTGAAGTTGTATATCATACTGACTAATTGTCTTGGTATTGGCTCTGGAAAAGTGTTTCCCATTTGTGCTAACTTTCTGAATTGCTGCCACTGCTTGCGAGAGAGAGAGTCTGCTATGTTATTGTCAATACTAGCTATATGTTTAGCTTTAAATAGGACATTGTGCAACATTAGTCTATTCACGAAATGTCTCACTAATACCATGACCCGCTTATTTTTCGAAGACTGCTTATTAATAACACTAACCAATGATACATGTATGTTATCTACCCTGAATGAAATGTTTTTATTATGTAAATCATGATCCCATAAATCTATTGCTATTACCACTTGGATAAGCTCTAAAAATGTCAGGTCCCTCATTATATCCTGATCTTTCCAATGGTTAGGCCATGGGAGAAAAAAAACATGTACCCTGTGTCCCACATCCCATGTCAACCGATCCAGCACTATCAGTTAATCAGTAAAACTTTCTAAAATGTTTAAATCACACCAATCTGACTCTGGACAATATGTTATGCCATTAGAATTGGTATTCTAACAACCATATCCACTGTGTTAATTTCAAAACCCAAAAAGGTAAGTTGTGTAGTTGGGCCTGTAGTTTTTTCTTCAGCTAACGGTACTCCAATTTTTTTGGACAGTGATATAAACTGTGTCATTAGAATTGCACAGTCCCGACTTCCCCCCTTACCAGCAAACATAAAATCATCTAAATAATGATCTAAAGTATCTAACCCTGTCTCATACTGTGTTACCCAATGCAGAAAAGTTTCAAATGTCTCCCATATTTTACAACTTATAGAGCAGCCCATAGAAAGACATTTATCCACATAATAAAGCCCATCAATTGAAAAACCTAATAGATCAAAGTCTGCTGGATCAACAGGAATGAGACGAAATGCACCCTTGACGTCTTGTTTTCCTAATAAGGCCCCACTTCCCTATTTTGATATCATATCAACCCCCCCCCCCCCCCCCATCAAATGGAGCATATTAGACCGTATATAATTTAGGGTCTATAAAAAAGTTTATTCCACCTGACTCTGGGTATGAATAATGAGTAATCATGTGCCACCCCCATCTGATTTTGGAACAACTCCTACTGGTGACAAGTGTAAATTGGCTAATGGTAATTTATCAATTGGACCCATTTTACGACCAAGTTCTATTTCTTTACAAACCTTATCTATTAATTCATCATGATGTTGTAAAGCTGACTTTAAATTTTTGAGACATGTCCGAGGTCCAGTGTAATTTAACTGAAACCCTTTTGCAAAACCATTCCTGAGAAAACATGCTGCCCTAACATCTGGGTACTCATTTAAGTACTTTGAAAGGTTCTGAACCCTAATAGGTGTTCTTCCTAGGGTCCATAAATCTTTAGGGTCGAAAAGTTTGCCGAAATGAGGTAGAGATGGAGAGGGGAGGCTGAAAACGGGGTCGACTCTGTCCTGGGGGTCTAAACTGTGGTGGATGGGCCCCCCTTTGGCCTGAAAGCTAGAACTTGACAGGGGGCAAGAGTATTGAAGATGACCCTCCCCACATCTGATGCATTAATGCATATATTGACAGCCTAGCCTATCGCAGCTACCTTTGAAATTAAAATTGTAGCATTTGTGGTGCGTGGCAGTTGTAAGACTAGTGATTGAACGGGGTTGAGTACTATGTTACATAAACATCAACCATAATTCATAATCTATTTTTTACCATGAGATTGATGTATCAACACTTCGCCTTAGCCGAAACTGCTCATCATACTTTTTCCAACCATTGTCCCCCTCATTACATCGCGAGGCCCCTAATCGGACATCGTGCATGTATTTTAGTAGCCCTTGAAATGAATTTGGGTGGGCAGTAGTGTATATACAGCTGTATACAATAAGAGCTAATTGAGTTGATCTTAGCCTTGGAATACCATTTTGTAATTAATTCCCCCTTTTCATTGAAACATATTTGTTTTTCAGCATCCTCATGGAGGGATGCGTTGTCGAAAAGCAGGGCTAAGTCAATATAATTATAAGCAGAACTGATAATTATAGCTTTGAGACTTTGATAAACATTGCTTTAAAGATTGGAATTAAAACTCTCTACTGGCAAAGGACAATTTTGTAAAGGAACATTTAGAGCACATGCATTCATACATGTACCTGGTTCTTTTCCTGCTGGCGTCCCGGGTACATTGTGACTTTGGGATGGCCCCGGTACATTATGACTTTGGGATGGCCCTGGTACGTTGTAACGTTGGGATGGCCCCGGTACATTGTGACTTTGGGATGGCCCCGGTACGTTGTAACTTTGGGATGGCCCCGGTACGTTATAACTTTGGGGTGGCCCCGTTAGTTTGAAACTTTGGGATTGCCCCGGTACATTGTGACTTTGTGATGGCCCCGGTACGTTGAAACTTTGGGATTGCCCCGGTACATTATAACTTTGGGATGGCCCCGGTAGTTTGAAACTTTGGGATTGCCCCGGTATGTTGTAACTTTGGGATGACCCCGGTATATTGTTACTTTGGGATGGCCGCAGTACGTTGAAACTTTGGGATGGCCCCGTAACACTGTGACTTTGGGATGGTCCCGGTACGTTGTAACTTTGAGATGGCCTCGGTACATTGTGACTTTGGGATGGCCTCGCCTGGCGACTAGGTTGTTGTACATGGATCTCAGCAGCCTGGGACTGTCCGTGCTGCGCTTCCATTCTTTTCCTCTTGGGCCGCATTGTTCCGGTTGAGCGTGACCCTATCGGCCGCTTGGTTCCTTTTTTATTTAGGTGGGATCTCTCGCTCATGAACAGATTTTAAAATGTTTTATAAATATAAAAAATCTTTCTAAAATTTTAATAATATTTTGTCAGTTTTTGTAGGCCGTCATGAGCATGCAGACGAACTGTAATCTACATTTGTACAATCCGAACTATCCCAATCATCAATTTTCTTTACGTATCAAACTTGTATGAAATATGTATAGAAAAAAAATTAATTTAAGATGCCACACTATGATATTTTGACAGATGCATAAAATGAGCTTGATTATTATTATTATTTTTTTTTTTTGGAAAATACATTGCCCACCTTTTTTGATGTTTTCAGCCCACAGTGATGATTTGAAAGGACGATACCGATTCCAATAAGTTGAAAAGGGGGGACCCCAACCGATCCCGACTTAATTTTTGTTTTGCGATTGATTGAATGAATTTTGTATAGATAAATATACAGATAACTGAGTTTTAGTCTTGATACCTAGCAAAGTAAATTTACATTGTAGAATACCAAACATTTAAATACCCTTTAATGATAAGATGGATCATGTTGTTAAACTTTAAACGTTATGAAAAAATATAATGAAAGTAAGACACTAAAATTTAACAAACCAATATTATCTTCAAACACAGAACACGTTTACAATTACATGTCTTGTTTAAAATTATGTTTGAACGAAGCACAAAATAGTAATCTTATCTTTAAAAATTTAATGTTAATTATTATTTAACTTTTTTTTAAAGTCAAATCATTATGTTTCGATTTCGTAACATGATGAAAAGAGACCATAATTTGGTATTGATGCCATTATTATATATAGAACAAACCTACAATTACCTGACTTCTCTTCAATGGACATTTAGCTTAACCAGGAAATGGTTTGTTGTCTCTTAAAGTTGTAAATTATATATACTATTTAAAGCTTTCTACTGGTGATTGAATTTTTCTTCTATTATAATGTTAGTAAGTGGCCGAACAAATAAGTAATGATAGTCTTTACCATGTCACATTCATTCATTACTAAAGCGGTAAAAACAACAAACTCAGTTTAACGGTGATCTATTTTGCGCATGCGTTTCATTTGCATACATGTATATTAATTTTTAAATTTCTTACCTAACCTATTAAATAACGCGGACATAAGTATTTACAGCGTTTATCACAGGGCTATCAAGGTATGTATAGAACTGTAAAATTAAAGATAGAAACAGTTTACGGTTCCGGATTAAGTATTATTTATCTTTAAAAAAAATTATAAAGAATGCTTGTTTTTAACATTAAATTGCTTAACATGTGACATTTTTTAAATGTTAGACAGCAATTGTTTAAGTTAATGTTTCTTCAATAAGTAACATGATTAATTCATAGTATCAAACATTCTTCTTCGCAGTCAAGCCAAATTCGCTTATTTCATGCGCGTGACTCGTCAGGTATTGTAATAAAATTCAAAACGTTTGGTCTACATCGGAATTTTTTTCTGTTTCTACAAAAAATTTAATGACGGCCCAGTGCTCGAAGTCGTCTATTTTCGTAAACGTTTTTAACTTACTTTCAAGCGTTGGTAGTCCTTATTCGGCGATTAAGCATTTAAAAAATTCTTCGATTCAATAGTAACTTTAAGAACTTGACGTTTATAAGTTATTGTAATGTCATATGAAATATCGTGCATTCTTATGCACTTCAACGGTACATATAAAAATGTGAGGTTCAAAACTGAAAGTTTAGCTAGTATCGTGCGAATAGTCTGCATACAATTAAACTTGTCTACAAACTTTGCTAACAACCCCTTGCATGTACACAGATTTCGTAAGATCTGAATTTTCGGTTATGATAAACAATTACGCGATCTGTTGTTCACCACGTCTTAGGGTTTTCTTTTTGTCGTGTAAAGAAAACAGATATTAAATTATTTGAATCACCAATCGTAAGAGATTCAAACAAAGAGCTTTAAATTCAATACTCCTTACGACAAATCCATATCAAATAAATTGCATTACTCTCTTGTATTTTTCATTCACTAAAAAGAATGCTAACGCGGGTAGATCTGATAAAAAATAAAAGTATAATTCTCAATGATAAGTTTAGAAGCATATCGTCTGCATATGAAACAAACAATATTTATTGCTTATATTTATTGTTGAAACAAGATTTAAATGTTCATTTTTTCGGATAAAAACATATTGAAATGAAAATCTCTCCAGGCGCGATCAAGAAGGGCTGTGGGTATGGAGGGGTGGGATAGGGGTAGACACCCCTTCCTCGGGAGTATTAAAGATTATTAGATTTACATAGTGCAATAACTGAAAAAAGGCACCGGACTCCCTCATTTCAAAACTCATGATAAACTATAGATCCACGTGTGAATAAAACAACCACATCATAAGTGGGTAAATACCTGGATGAAAATCTCATAATTTTAAATCTCCAATTCGGCAATCCGAATTGCTCGAATGAACCTTTAGGATTTTGGTAGATATCTTTATCTTAAACATTAGGTAACCATTGCTACCTTATGTTTAAGATTAGGTAAAGGATCGGTAAAGGATACGTAATGAACAAACATTCGTCTTTGCTTCTTTGCAATCAAGCTTTGGTTGCTTCTATGCTCATTTCAAACGCATGATAACTCAAACTTGTTATTACCATTGGGTGTTAAGGAAGCATATGGAATCTGAGTTACAAGTAATTCCGCGGAATCACAAATCTTAGTTATTATGTACATCTTTAAATATCTAAGCAACTAAACGTAAACCAAAAGCAAATAAAAAATACTGAAGACAATTTTTTTTCAGAAATTAGTTTGTATTGCGTAGATTTACATATTGATGACGTCATGACTAAAAGTTGAATGTCGTGTGAATTTGATCGGAAAGCGTTGTAAACATATTCAAAATATAATTCATCTTAGAACTCTAATAAAGTATTGTGGTGTGATTTATCGAGAATTGAACATAATAATACTGGGAGAGATGTTAGTTTTCTCAATCATTCGCTTAAAGGTATAAAAATTTGCTTTTATTTCTCGGCCAGCCTTTCCTCTGTCGTTGATTACGATAAAAAAACCCGACTAGAACAACACGACCCCGTTTATATTGGACTTGAAATTTTATACGTATCATTAGTTTGATCAATGCTTAAATTGAAAAGTGCTGATAGAACCCATGTTGTGTGTTGTTTTGATGCAACATACCGTTTTCTGTGCAAACTGTATAAAAGTTGGGAAGAGCCGGATGAATAACTATTTAATTAAGAAGAACTGAGATGTTTTTCTTTCGCTTGGTATGGTTTTTTTTTATTATTATTATTTTGGAAACGGCGTGGTAGTGTTGTTCTATATCATTTTATGTTAAAAGGGCATGGTCACGATTTTGGTCAAACATTATTTTTCCGATTTTAATATTTACAATCCTTTAGAAAGTCATTTTAATAGGCAACCGAAATTTGAGTCTTATTTGTTGAGTTATAAGTGAGTTACAGAGCTTGAAACTATTCGCTACATTTTGAACCTTGAAGTAAAAATTTCAGTTTTAAACCTAAAGCGAATGAGTTAAACGTTAGGAACTGTATATCTATGCTTAAAATAAATAAAAGGATAGACAAATAAGCTGGAAAAAGATTTTTTACTGGTATATGGAACCTATGTAAACAAAAACAGGGCACGAGCCTTGTTTACATGACAAAGAATTTTGAGTCCATTATCTTGCTTATAACTCTACGAATGACTCTCACATTTAATTTGATCATTAGAAATGCATTTCTAAAGCATTCTAAATAATAATCAAAGTACTGAAGTACTGAAAGCCGGGCTCTTTTGGTGTGTCTTTATGCATATTGTTTAGTAAAGACTGAAACAAACTCTCTCTCTCTCTCTCCCTCTCTCTCTCTCTCTCTCTCTCTCAATCTTTTAATGTCGGCAAAGCGTCAGAAAGCGACCAAATTTTGTAAGCGACAATGAACAAAAATATGTCTGTCTAGTAGAAAAAAGTTAAATGTTGCTGCCTTGAATTTTGCAACAAGCGTCATATATTCAATCCCCATTTTTTCAACGCACAGCAAAGTAGTTCATGGAAATTCATGCGCATTATGTGTCCTAAATGCGTAGTCTTGTTTTTAAAACACGTATTTATAAGAAACTAAAAATGATAGACAGTTTTCTCGAATTAAAAAAAAAGAAACAAAATGTGAACCTTTTTGACAAAACGTAGCTCTCTGTGTAACTATTTGGTTATAGTGGAAGCTTTTAGTTTGACGTTGTTTGGTTTTTTGTTTACTTTTGAAGTTGTGCTATTTATAGTAACATTGTCGATTTGCCTGCCTACAGCCAGGACTCTGCTTTCAGCAGAGCCCGATTAAAACATAAAAATAAAATTTGACCAATCGTGACCATGCCCCTTTAAGGAATATACGTGAGCTATTTACAGTTGTCATGTCTTAATGCACTAATGTGGCAGTAATCTACTACCCGATTTTATTGCACTGACATCTAATTTAAAGGATAATATCAAGTTTTTGATCTTATTCAAAATAGTTATTTAATTTCACGGTTTTGAATATAACAGTCAAAATAAGACGCTAAATTGCCCATATGCTTCCTTAACACCCCCGTGTAGGATTTAGCTTAACACTAATGCATGTTCCATTTCAAACCTTTCTATGGTATCCTTTATTTTCAAACAGGAATGACAAAGTCAACAATTTACATTCTAGATTACATTAAAATAGATAATAGATTGATAAGGAAACTCAATGGAAACTGCAGCTTAAAAGGACTTAGACACGTTCTGTGCTGAGCATTTCATTTATTTATTTATTTTTTATGTTTTACAATGTTTACTTGTGCATTGTAGATGTTTGTTTAAAATTTGAATGCTAGACGTTAAGGTACAAGCGGTATACAGAAGAAAAAACTACTCATTATTATGTAAACACAGCTCGAGTATTATATTTGTTTACTGCAAAAGTAGTCAGTAAGGCGTGTGGAAATTTAAACTGGTTACGCGGTAAGCTTAAAGCCGTATAGAATACCCCCTGCGCTTATGGTAATACGGAGTTTAAAACCATAGAGTGTTAATCACGTTTCTGTTATTTAATACCTACTTAACTAAAAGCGTAAATAACCATTTTTAAAAATGTGAAGAAAGGAAATTACCATTTAATTGACAAAGTGCCGAGTGGCAACTCAGAAAAACCAATTCAATATACAGTTGAACTTGGATATCTCGAACACCGATATCTCGAATACAATGGATATGTCGAAGTGATTTTTAAGTCCCAACCACCTATTTTTTACTTATTTTACCCTCTATATCTCGAATACTCGGATATCTCGAAGTTTTCCAACAGCCCCGTCTAGTTCGAGATAACGAAGTTTGACTGTATGTTCATTTATACTATTAAATATCAATTATAAATGAATGAATCTGTTATGCTTTTTAGTAAATATTTGACATAAAATTGAAATCTTCATATTGAACTAAATGCATCACCTTGATGTGACTTTAATATTTGCTTTGTCTTAACAGATGATTGTGATCATACTTGTTCAACTTATTGCATATTTTAGCAGGATATCAGGCAAGTTGCATGTCTTTTTACTATTCATGTAACATTATTGCCATTGACTTTGAAAAAAAAATTAAAAATTATGTAAAATAATGTCATATTTCCATGCAGCGTCCGTAAATAGAATATTGTTTTATTATATGACTAAATGATATAAAGCTACATATTTAATACTAAGTGGTATCAAGCAAAGACCATTTCATACTTTGTATTTAATCAGGTAAACGTTTAAAATGAACGTATTGAAAAACGCAAATTTTAATTTGAACGATAAAAATTATAACCAATCGTAGCATTTTATAATCCGAACTATTTTTAGTCAAATGTAGAAATCATAAATTGTTATATCACCTCTAAGGTAACATGTGAGTAACGTTTGGATTTGTAAAGTATGATTATATCAGAAAATAATCAATTACATGCATGTCGTATTTTTCTTTATCGCCAACCATTAAAAGAGATTTAACTCCTATGCTGTAGGCCAATAAAAACATTGTCGAGAATGTAAAGAAACTATTGGATCCATTATTTCTTGTAAAAAAGTTTTGTCTTTGAAGCCCATGATTAAATTTTGCAAGAAAATGAAAAAGAACAGCATTGTTTTAGTAACAACATGAATTTTCAGCGGTTATTAAAAATTGACACAATATTATTGTAAACTTAACTATGTTTCAAATGTTTTTATACAGGTAATTGCTCTAATGACGCCAGATATTCTTGTGAAAAAGAGATGACACCGATATATTCATACTACAAAATTACTGCAAAATATGAGTGTTTATGCCAAGAACAATGTGATGGAGATACAAAGTGTAACGGATATTCCTTTGATTACATCGATGAAATGTGCTCTCTAAGTAGTTGTGATAAAAGTAATATATTTGCCAGTTACCACTTTTGTAGAAAAAACAAACCAGATAGCCCTTTATCATGTGTGCCTATTACCACAATGTCAGATATTATTTCATCGAAATCGGTTTTTTCTACTAAAAAGCAAACTACAATAGAACATAGTGCACATGAGGAACAGCAAACGACAATGGAACATACTGCCCCTTTAGAACAGCAAACGACAATGGATCATAGTGCACCTGAAGAACAGCAAACGACAAAAGAACATAGTGCACCTAAAGAACAGCAAACGACAATGGAACAAAGTGCACCTAAAGAACAGCAAACGACAATAAAACATAGTGCACCTGAAGAGCATCAAACGACAATAGGACATAGTGCACCTGAAAAACAGCAAACGACAATAGAACATACTGCACCTGATGAACAGCAAACAACCATAGAATATAGTGCACCTGAAGAACAGCAAACGACAATGGAACATAGTGCACCTGAAGAACAGCAAACGACAATAGAACATAGTGCGCCTGAAGAACAGCAAACGACAATGGAACATAGTGCACCTGGAGAACAGCAAACGACAATAGAACATACTGCACCTGATGAACAGCAAACAACCATAGAATATAGTGCACCTGAAGAACAGCAAACGACAATGGAACATAGTGCACCTGAAGAACAGCAAACGACAATAGAACATAGTGCGCCTGAAGAACAGCAAACGACAATGGAACATAGTGCACATGAGGAACAGCCAACTACAATAGAACATAGTGCGCATGTAGAACACCAAACGACAATAGAACATAGTGCACCTGAAGAACAGCAAACGACAGTAGAATATAGTGCACCTGAAGAACAGCAAACGACAATAGAACAAAGTGCACATGAGGAACAGCAAACGACAATGGAGCATACTGCCTCTGAAGAACAGCAAACGACAATGGAACATAGTGCCCCTGAAGAACAGCAAACGACAATGGAGCATAGTGCACCTGAAGAACATCAAACGACAATAGAACATAGTGCACCTAAAGAACAGCAAACGACAATAGAACATAGTGCACCTGAAGAACAGCAAACGACCGTAGAATATAGTGCACCTGAAGAACAGCAAACGACAATAGAACATTGTGCGCCTGAAGAACACCAAACAACAATAGAACATAGTGCACCTGGAGAACAGCAAACGACAATAAAACATAATGCCCCTGAAGAACAGCAAACGACAATAGAACATTGTGCGCCTGAAGAACACCAAACAACAATAGAACATAGTGCACCTGGAGAACAGCAAACGACAATAAAACATAATGCCCCTGAAGAACAGCAAACGACAGTAGAATATAATGAACCTGAAGAACAGCAAACGACAATGGAACATAGTGCACCTGAAGAACAGCAAACGACAATGGAACATACTGCCCCTGAAGAACAGCAAACGACAATAGAACATAGTGCACCTGAAGAACAGCAAACGACAATAGAACATACTGCACCTGATGAACAGCAAACGACAGTAGAACATACTGCACCTGATAAACAGCAAACGACAATGGAACATACTGCCCCTGAAGAACAGCAAATGACAATAGAACATAGTGCACATGAGGAACAGCAAACGACAATGGAGCATACTGCCCCTGAAGAACAGCAAACGACAATGGAACATAGTGCCCCTGAAGAACAGCAAACGACAATGGAACATAGTGCACCTGAAGAACAGCAAACGACAATGGAACATAATGCACCTGAAGAACAGCAAACGACAATGGAACATACTGCCCCTGAAGAACAGCAAACGACAATGGAACATAGTGCACCTGAAGAACAGCAAACGACAATAGAACATAGTGCACCTGAAGAACAGCAAACGACAGTAGAACATACTGCACCTGATAAACAGCAAACAACAATAGAACATACTGTTCTTGAAGAACACCAAACGACATTGGAACAAACTACACCTGTAGAAAAGCAAACGACAATGAAACAAACTACACATGAAGAACATCAAACGACAATGAAACAAACTACACCTGAAAAGCAGCAAACGACAATAGAACAAACTTTACTTGAAGAACAGCAAACGACAATAGAACAAACTTTACTTGAAGAACAGCAAACGACAATAGAACAAACTACACCTGAAGAACAGCAAACGACAATAAAACAAACTACTACTGAAAAACAGTTAACGACAAAGGAGCAAACCACTTTTGACGAACAGCATACGACCAAAAAACAGTATACAACTATGAAACATCCTACCATAGAGAAACTAACAACGTCAAAGGAATTATCTACAACTGTGATATGGCTTCCCACATCGACATCGTCTTCAAATACTATGACAATCAATGACACAACGCAAAACTCAATGGACAGCACATTGTGTGTCTGTGTTTGCAAACACGGGAACCACACTATTCAGGAATCAATAGAAAAGAGAAGAAGAGAGTTGATTTTAAACAAACCTGAACTTTCTTCCAACATACGGAAACGTACGTCTGCCGGGGATAATCGTAAGACATCGAGAGTGGTGGGTACTGTGGCAGTCATTATCCTAGTATTGTACGCATTGTTATTTTTCTGCGCTGATATCTTGTCTCTCCTTGCACTGTGCCGTTCAAAGATGTTTCAGAAAAACAATCAAATAGAACCTAACATTTAACCGTTTTTCTACGAAACAACTATTTGACTTTGATACTTAAGTATAATGACTCACATCCAGTTAAGAAATATCCACATTATGCCCGCAAGCATAATGTGGATACTTTTGTAGACCTAATTGTAGTAAAAGTTTTTTCTTTAGCCTCTTTATTATTTCAAATATAATTAAGAAAAAACCAGTCCTTACTCATAATATAACGTTTTTATTCATTTAAAGGAATTTGCAATCGCTAGAAGTTTTTGACTGGATTTGATCTGATTAAAACAAAAAGATTAAAATAATGGAAGAATCCTAAATGTTGAAAAAAAAAATGATTTCTTTGAATCTAAATATGTGTTAGAGGTCAGAGCTTCGAAATCATATCAATGAATTCAATGTAGATAAATCTCCTTTAGGTGTTTGGTATACAACCTATCCTGATTCGATCAAAACTTAACATAAGTTGTCTAATTTATTATTAGAAATATCGGAAATTTAAGCGTGTAGATAAACTAATTGAACTGGTTATATGACTTACGAAAATAAGAGCCCGAGAAAAACAGTTGCCCGGGACAATTATTTTATATTTTAGCATCTTCAATAATGATAAACACCTTCTTAAAAAGCAAGTTAACACGTTTTTTTATAACTTCATTCATACTGCAATGTGTATGCATTTTCGACCTATTTGATACCGTTTACTCATTTAAAAAAATGTTAAAAGCAATTTTAAAGTGTGAACAAATGCATAGGTAGCGGGTTTTTTTTTTATCTAGACGCAGAAATGCTAGTCAAGTAAAAGTAAGCTCTTGGTTCAAAGTGTCGCGCGTCGCGTTTCCAAATTTTAATCATTTAGTTACAGTCCTTGTCATGTTGAAAATTTCTAATGTTTCTAATATTTGAACTTATGTTGCATCACATTTTATTTGCGTCTCATTTCACACAAAATCAGAAGGAGATGCGTATGTCGTACCTGCACGTTTGTTATAAAATTAAAATTAATAATGTTTGTGCCCACAAAAATGATATTGAATGTTTAATTATACAAATGTAACAGTTGATGTGTGTGTGTGTTTCATATCTAGAAATATAATAGAAAGAATTCGTACTGTGAAATGCACAAATAAAAATTAAAATGACAGAAATGTTTATGTATTGAACGTTTAGAAAATACCACCTGAAACATTAAAAATATGTAATCATATAATTGTGTTTTGTATGGTACAATTTAAATAAAGAATTTTAAGTTATCTTTGAAAATTCAAAGTCTTTAGAATAAAATACATAATATACATGTTTTGAGGTACACTGAAAAATTGTTGGTACAATACATTGGCATTTGGTGCATTTTTTCTTAATCTTTTTTAAGTAAAAATAAAACATTATGTTAATGTCACAACGATATGACGCCAAACTTTTCGATAAAAACCCAATGTTACAACAAATTCCTCTTAAGTGGTCTAGAATATTGATAAGTTATTAGGCTATTAGATATCAGGCTAACCAAAAAGGGACTGAAACGCTAAATACAAATTAAACAGAGAGAATTTCTCTAAATAGCTAAACATTAACAGACGTAAAATCATGCATTAAAAAACTTTTTTTTCTTTAATACACTATTACTTGTCTACAAATTATTTCTAATTTTTGTATCGGTTGTTGTTTTAAGTGATTGATCAAATAGTATTTACACTCTATGCGCGTCGATAATGGCCGGAAGGACGATTGTTTAATTTACAAAATGGCATATGAACAATTAAATTATCCATGTTTATCTCCTTTTCTCCTGCTTTTTCCATCTAACAAGGATTGACTGCTGTCTTCATGTAAGAAACTAAACCTGCATTTCTTTTTGGTGGAAAATTTAAAGACGATGTATAAGGTAAATATAATATAAGAAAAAATGAAGATAAATGTATTCTTTAAAATTTGAGTTTTACGTTAATATTCTATGCTATTGATGATATTAGTGACAGTTGTTTTTAATTTTGTTTTAATTGCATGTTGTTTAAGTCTATTTGAAAATCTTCATCGATTCTATGTAAAAATCAAAGATTTTTAAAAGGGTCTGGCCATGCATAGTCACCAATTTTCTATATATTTTATACATGGACACACCTAGGTGTAAAATGCAAAACACCACTAAAAGTTGGTTGCTAGGGGTAACCGTTGCCATTCTAATCGAGGCTAGGGATGGAAAAATAGCAAAACTTACCTACTTTGAAACCATATTAGAAGGTTTTGCCCATTAATGAAAACTATTAAAGATATAAAACAGCCTTAGTCGTATTTTCATTATTTAATTATATCAGTAAATTGATGGTAAAACCAATACTTTTTAAATGTTACTATGAAAACCGTTACAAATTTTTGAAATAAGTTTTTTGCGGTTTTTTAATAAGCATAAAATGGGAACTGTTAAATGTTTAAATCCACATCAATGCCCATGCCATATTTATCTTATTATGAATATTGACATCCGTTGCTATTACAACAATGCCGAAAAATTTGAAAAACTGAGAAATTGAAGATGATTTTGATTTGCTTTAATTCCCGATTTTAGAATTTTGTAGCAACTGTTTAGTTTGAAAAAGGTATCTTAATTTTCAATTTATACCACAAAAAGCTATGTTATGCAACAGAGAAGTGTTGTTGTTATGGAAAATAAGGTTGCGTAAAAGATTACATAGAAAGTCTTCCTTTTTGAAAAGTCCATAGCAACGGCAGTTATATTTAGAAAATTTCAAAAAATTTTCAAGTGTCATTTAAGTTAAGAACATTTTATTTTTTCTCACTATTTGATTTTATTTATTTATTCATTATAAGTGAATAATATCCATTCTAAAATGCCTAAAAATATTTTAGTTTTCCTTTATTTTAAGCTTGTTACCATAGCAATGGTTCTAAATATTTATATTTATATTTTTAATTGCACAATCATAATAGTGTTTTCCAAAAAATCCAAGATTTGCACTTTTTTTCGAATTAAATGAAGAAAACAAATTTTACAATTTCTGTTTAGTATCCATGGAAATGCTCTTAAAATACGCGTTTCGCCATGAATTTGTTTCTTCCTTTTAAAAAATGAAAACTATTTTTAATGATATATTCTACCCTGGAAACCCCAAGTACTGCACATTATTCACAATATGTTCTCAAATAAGCATTAAAATGCAATTTTTAGATCTTTACCCTCAGTTACCATGGCAACGGGACCACATAGCAACAAACTAAAGGTGTTAGGATTTTTTACTGAGCAAAGTCCATTAAATTGTCACGAATGAAAAAAATCCCTGAGTATGCGTGACCACCGAATTTTGATTCTTACATAGAATTGATTTTAAGCATAACGAAATAGTGACTTAATTACTTATAATTATGATTATAAAGGTGATTCCTAAATATTTGTATTGCAAAAATTCGTTTATTTACAGATGTTTCTTTTAGCATTGTAGTCCTTTTGTGTAATTCAAAGTGTAGAAGGCAAGTGAAAACATAGTTCATTTTTTATAATTTCATCAATATTTTTACTTAAAGCTATACACGCTATAATTTGCGTTAATTTTGAATAAAGGGGAAAATGTATGTGTTTGATAACTAATAAAAGTTACCTTAATGCTGTTAATTATAATGCTCAATTCGATCACGTAACAAATATATCAAATATTAAACAATAAAAAATATTTATTTTCCTGCCAGGAAAGTAATGCCTCCTCGTGAATATCAATCTATCACGTGATATCGACAACTAAATTTAGTCTATCATACCACAACTGGTGAAGGGTCAACATCTTCATAATTGTGATAGTTTCACAAAGGAAAGGATATTTTCAGTAAAACATAAGTTTGTCCGATATACGAGTACAAACAAAAGAAAAAAAATACAAGCCTGTGAGTAAATATGAATACTTCCTTTAAAAAAAATGACGTAGAACTGTGTTTTTCCCCTATGTGCTATTTATAGATCATATAAGTGTTAATGCAGAAGTAAGGGTATCGTGAATAACAAACGTGTTTTACTCATTATACATGTATGTATTTCAAATTAACAAATGTTAAGCATAATAAAAATCAAGTTGGATATTTGATTAGGCAAACAATAACGACCACCTAGTTCTCCGCAGACATGCGCAATGAGGTCGGTTTCGCTCTTCCTTCATCAATATTCATGAAAAGGTATATTTTCCTGGCAGGAAAGTAAAAAATTAAATATCTATATCTTTGTAACGAGATGGAATTCACCATTGTAATTTACAGATTAAGGATAACTTTTATAAGTAGACAAACACATGCGTTTTCACCTACATTCAAAATTGACGTAAATTATAGCCTGTATAGCTTTAACAAGAAATAATTCATTTTCAAAAAAAAATAATAAAGGTCTGTGATTAAAGGTATATTTTTGAGATCTCACTCGTCAATTTTATATTTTTACGATACTGTATCCAATAAATTTCTTCTTTTATATTTTAAGGATTATCTTTTTTTTAATATGCCTTGCAATGCATACAGGTATATCCAATTGTACGTCTATGATATTTTTTGTACTTTTCATTGATCATAATTTTTTTGTAATTCTAGCACATTTGATATAATATTTCTTCATACTCAATTTTGCAGTTTATTTTCTTATTAGGTTTGATAATTAATAATTATACTAAATTATCCTTACGACGGTTACTGAAAAATAGTTTCTGTGGTACTTGTTAATTATAAGTAGTCATTGATACTATTCAGCGCAGATTTAAATAGTCATCGCTTTTTATCTCGGAACACTTTGGTGTAACTGGATTCCTAAGTTAAGTTCCACGTCGGCTAAATCAGATTTTGAATGCGCAAAAATCACCTTTACCGTGATCTGATAACATGAATACTTACTACTAGGTATCGTCCCGTTTGTCCCGTTTGATAGCATTTATCTGCGGCTTCGCCTTTACGAAAAATTGCTGCCTTGCAAGACAATTGACTTTCTGTCGTTCTATAGGAAGGCAGTGGGGATTTAAACGATGAGGTTGAACAATAAGTGGCAAAAGAAGAAGATCACAGAGATATCAAGACGGCAACATCTTCATATCAACATTTAAAGGGCAACGACACTTACAGTGCGATATTTTCTACAATGGACTTTCCATCAATGCATCCACTTTGGATTGCTTCATCAGCGCGTGTGGCATTCCAAGAGAAGTAACCATGCTTTATACGTCATTTTGCAAGTAAAAATCCCCTTTCAAGTGATGCAGTTTGTCCATTGAATTTTACTCTGAATCATGCTACAACTTTCACACAGCAAACCATATTGGCAGAATTAATACAAACATGTCATGATGTCACACCACGCCACTGAAACATAGAGAAATCCTACGAAACAGTCTTCTATTGTAACACAACGGAAAGTTTAGAACTGTCCTCTACAAAACGTCCATCTATTAAAGAGACTCCCACTAAAAGTCAACAAACTCCAACTAAACAAGCAACCATCGTAAAACAATTGTCTTCATTTGAATAACCTACCATTGTTAAAAAACAACTTACCAGTGCACAGTCTGCAACTGAAACACAACGACTTACAAATAAACAACCTTAAAGTGAAGCACAACAGCTTCCTTTTGAACAGGTTATTACAGTTTTAAACTTCGTACTAGTAAACGACATTTCACTAGAACAGAACAGCGTCCTATTGAACGGTATTCCACCGTAACAAAACAGCTTCCAATGAAACAGCCTACCACTATTACACAACAGTTTTCTGTTGAACAGCTTAATGGTACCAATCGTCTTATTGAACACCCTACCACTGTACCACAAAGTTCGACTTCTGAACAATCTACCACTGTTACACAAACAATTACACAAAAGACTATTATTGAACAAACTACTTATATAAAAATGACAAGTCA
The DNA here is from genome assembly GCF_025612915.1 of Magallana angulata. Lineage (NCBI taxonomy): Eukaryota > Metazoa > Mollusca > Bivalvia > Ostreida > Ostreidae > Magallana > Magallana angulata. The sequence continues at coordinate 27,082,689 of NC_069112.1, forward strand.
TTTAGATACGTCACGAACCGTTTCCTTTACTCCTATTTCTACTCTTAAACAATAGCTAACATATGCATGATTTATTTTTATCGACAGCACGACTTATTCAAATTCAATTATGACACAATGAATAACTACGTCAGGGCATTCGCGACAATTTTCAGAAAAGGCTTAACTGTTAACAAAACTTGACATCTATCAAACATTGGGAAACTCGCGTCGGCAAAAGATTATCGGGTGACGTCACATACGATTGGGACTGCTGTTATCATCATACTGACGGTGGTTGAAGTGCTTATTTTTCTTTCCGATATAGGTTATGGCGCACGTATGTGTGCCTCAAAATGCTTGAAAAACACAGCAATAAAACCTTGTTAGCTAAATATTAGTACATAAGAATACGTGATTCATGATTTTAATGTTTAATGATATTTATTTACATCTACCGATTATTATTTTCTCTATTTCTTACGGAAACTTATAGTTAATTCATAGCTGTATAGAAACAGCCAGACAGAAATCTACACGCCCCGTTTATCGATTGGTCGTACTCTACAGCGGCTGAAACTGACAAGAAACTGACAGGAGCGAAAATTGACACGCCCTGTTTATCGATTGGTCGAAGCCTACTGCGACCTACGAAAAATCACGGACTGCACGAAATAATCATGATGCTGTCAGACTTAAAAATCTCACAGGAGACGATTACGCTGTTTCTTTTAGCTAATGTACCGACGTACATTAACAGTAATTTAGTGAATTTCACTTACTTTTAATAATCAATTTATTAATTAGTCAAAAGAAAGATGTAAATATAAATAATAATAATCTTTGATGATTCATACGGGTTATGAAGGTAGTGATCATTGCGAAAAAAAAAATTACGACACCCGCTAAGTTTTTGCCAAAATTACTGGAAGATTACACAAGTTTACCTTAAGACAGGGGCTTTAGGTAAACCTCTTCAATAATATAGTTGCTTAGAGACAGGGGCTCTAAGTTTGCATTATATCGTGACACAAACAAACTGTAGTTTTTTCTTGAGTCAGGGGCTTAAGAAAATAGTTTTGGGTATGCCATGCCTCATTGCAGCTTATGTGGTACTTTGGACAATTTTGAAATATGATAAATGTATCATATTTTTCATATTTAACCTCTTTGCACTTAGTGATTTACATGTATTAGATATTTTTCTTTTGCATTTTTATGTACTCACCATTATTTCAATGGTACTTGTTTTTGATATGGTCATTGTATATCTTGTCTGTTTTTTCTTTGTTTTCGTTACCACTGGTGCTGTATGGGGGCGGTAACAAGCCAGCATGGGCGTTTTTGTCTTTTTACACTGATGCGTTAATGCTACCTTGTTACGGTGGCAGATAACGCCCCATATTGTCATTTTTGGTTCTAACTGTACATAAGTTTACATCTACAATATGTTTTTTGATTATACAATTTTACAACCCAGACTCGGGGACATTTTTTAGTTAAACGTACTTTGTTAACTCTGGTGCTTATTTTGTATTATGTATGTTTTCTAGTCTAAGGTTGGCACCAACCTTGTGTTTTCATTGCATAATAATTCTGTTCCCAGTCTTTTTATTGATTGTATATATGTTCATTGTCTGTCATTTATTCTGATATGTTTCGAATAAATGACCATTCCTATTCCAGTTACCCACGAGTTACTGTTATGATTTTATAGGAGGGGTCAAACAAACATAAAACACATTTATATGTACGTATATAAATGGTTTATGGTGTTTGTAGTGTGTTTATTTTTAGATGTTAATATGTGTCTTAGGGTATTTTCCCATGCGCATGCGCATTGATCACTTATTATTTTGTAAACATTGATGGCCGTCATTCTATAACCACCACCCTCCCCTCCTCCTTCTGTATCACTTGATGTTTTAATTGGCAGATAACGCCCTATATTGTCATTTTTGGTTCTAACTGTACATAAGTTTACATCTACAATATGTTTTTTGATTATACAATTTTACAACCCAGACTCGGGGACATGTTTTAGTTAAACGTACTTTGTTAACTCTGGTGCTTATTTTGTATTATGTATGTTTTCTAGTCTAAGGTTGGCACCAACCTTGTGTTTTCATTGCATAATAATTCTGTTCCCAGTCTTTTTATTGATTGTATATATGTTCATTAAGGAACGCATTTTATTGTTTAAATAATTATGTTGCCCATAAAACATGTTTAGCGGGACTCGGTAAAAGTTATAAAGTTTAATCGATATAAACATTATAACATTGTCTAAAAACACGCATGCTGACCTTGACTAACACTCATACTCATTGAACAAATGTGTGCACTAAATTTATATATAATAAAATAACTTTTTTCTGTCTACATGTACAGTCGGTTCAAGTATATCTTTTACAACATACACCATAGCATTGCATAGCATTGAAATCTCATATCATAGCATTGAAATTTCATAGCATAGCATTGGAATCTCATACCATAGCATACAATCTCATAGAATCGCATTCGTCATATCATACCATAGCATAGCATACAACATTCTTTTAACTCAGTTTTAAATGTTTTTATTTGAAAAAAATAAATGTTTACATTATAGATTTGTGGTGTTTACTTCGAAATGTGTGGAACTCTTTTGTGTATGGATGCGTTTTTGTTCAAATCTCATAGCATACCATACCATAGCATAGCATAGCATAGCATACCATATCATTAAGCACTTAATTTCAATTTCTCATAGCATAGCATACAAATCTCATAGCATAGCATACAAATCTCATAGCATATCATTAAAATCGCATACCATAGGATAGCATACATTTGTAAAAGATATGCATGAACACTACTGGCTCTAAAAAGTACTGAAAGTGCCATTTTTTACTGATAATTTCTGATATTTACTGATATTGTACTGTTAGTGCTGAGAATTGCTGATATTTACTGATAATTTTACTGCTGTTACTGATAATTGCTGTTGGTTCTGATATTTACTGATATTTACTGATGCTTTTGCTGTGAGCTCTGATAATTACTGATATTTACTGAGATTTACTGTTGGTACTGAGAATTGCTAATAATTACTGAGAATATTTTAAGGCCCAAAACATTGTCTTTTAATTATTAAATAATACATATTTCAGATTTAACACAATTTATTTAATTATATATTCTTATGTGTTATTTATTTGATATTTAGCTTCTTTAAAACTACGGAACCTCACAGATCACATTTTAGACAATATTAGAAAGCCGGTCAAAAATTGGTACTTAAAATTAAGGCAGACTCCACAAAAATTTTAATTTCTAAATGCGGTTGACATTTTTTTTCAACAATGAAAAACCCCATAATTCTTAACATGATTATTTTTCTTTTCAAAATAGAGAGATACCCGGTCAGGACTTTATAATGTCTTTGAAGTTTTACTTCACAGAAAGATTAGCGAGGCAGTATCTGTGTATAGTATGCATACTTTCAGCAGATCAAGAGGTGTGAATGTCGCAATTCAACCCTGTAAATTGTCAGTCTGGCACCTTGTGTATGACATTACGTAATATCCGTATACAGGAATCCATGATCTTGAGAATATTTATTTAAAGAGAAAAGTATTATTTTTATTGACAACAAAATAAATAACGTATTAGAATGATTTTCATATTCATCATCTTATTTGTTCCGTATTCAATTGATTCAAAAAAGTTGGATAAATAATCTCTCTCTCTCTCTCTCTCCCCCCTACCATTTGCTGAAATCAAAATAGGTAACAATCGGCGAAGAATAATTTTTATTGTCCGACATTTCACTCTTTCTCTTTTAATACATATGTAATATATCTTCTGTTGCACGGCTAAGTAAAGTTGTCATGATCTTGATCTATTATTGTAAATCTGCCCATCCTGCTCTCTCTCTCTCTCTCTCTCTCTCTCTCTCTCTCTCTCTCTCTCTCTCTCGCATATATTAAATCCTAAAATTTGAGTTTCCGAGTCAAAATGGCATAACGGCTTTAGCACGATAAAGTTCTATTTCAGCATCACAACCGCCCTTTCAAACATAGATTTCGAGTGTAAACTTTTCTAAGACTACAAAGAACACCAGCTTAATATAGTGAAAAAGTGTTACGGCTTATCATGCTTTAATTCTCTCTCTCTCTCTCTCTCTCTCTCTCTCTCTCTCTCTCTCTCTCTCTCTCTCTCAGATAATCTATTATAACGTATTTTGAGGCGTCAATGCAGAAAGGCATAAGCATGATTATGTCCCATTACAGTATCATAACCACCGATTGCAACAGCATTTGATTGAAAATCCCTCTCTCTCTCTCTCTCTCTCTCTCTCTCTCTCTCTCTCTCTCTCTCTCTCTCTCTCATCAATACTTTATTCATGCACTTGTATGCAGTTATATGACCAGCGGCTATATAATTTTGAAAATAAGACACACAATTTAACTGATTTTCCTTAATCTATGAACGCTTAGATATTTAATCTCCACGCCTAAATGCAAGCAGAAAAAAATATTTTGTATGTCTGGGATTAAGAAAAACCTCAGAACTAACAGAGAGCACTCAGACTATACACATGACAGGGTGACCACGGCAAGGTGTGAAAATTGACCACCTGTGTATATGTCTGGCAGTCGCTGAAAAGATTCTTTTGTATGTCTGGGATCAAGACAACCCTCAGAACTAACAGACAGCGCTCAGAATATATACACGACAGAGTGACCGTGGCAAGATGTGAAAATTGACCATGTCTTGCAGCCTCATAATAAACAAATATAAATGGCCGGGAAATACAATGTGAAACAAAAGTGTTTGATTTTATTTTGAAAACAAAATTAGTGATTATGGCCGGGATAAAAACATCTTAAGTTTATAATTATAAATATTTAAAATTTAGAATCATTAAATAGATGTTTATCAATTACATAAAGTGGTTAAAATCTTTATAATTTTTTTTTTTACTATGGATTGTTCTATACATACAATGTAACACTGTAGTATCGAGTGGATTGGCGCACGGGGATGGGATATATAGCAATTCTGCTATTTCTACATTCATTTATTTATGTGCTGAATTGTGTTAATCAGCTAAAATAAAACTTAGAACAAGAACAAACAGAAAAAATATGCATTGAAATAAATAAGCAGATTATAAGAAGAATAATCAAATCTAATTTTTGTGGTTGTAAAAAAGAAGTTACTGTTGATAAAACTTTAGTTAGATCTTACATATTTCTTTTTAAAAAATGCCCGGTATTTGATTACCGATAATTTTAAATAAATATAATTTGCATGTTACAGTAATTAAAATTAATCTCTTAAAAATCCCCTGCCTGTAATTCTCAGTTATTATCATCAATTCTCAGTACCAACAGTAAATCTCAGTAAATATCAGTAATTATCAGAGCTCACAGCAAAAGCATCAGTAAATATCAGTAAATATCAGAACCAACAGCAATTATCAGTAACATCAGTAAAATTATCAGTAAATATCAGCAATTCTCAGCACTAACAGTACAATATCAGTAAATATCAGAAATTATCAGTAAAAAATGGCACTTTCAGTACTTTTTAGAGCCAGTAGTGGAAATGACTGTACTCCATAACGGAAAGTGTATTTATCGTAATAAATAACTGGCATGCATTGAATAAGCTTATTAAAAAATACAGAAATAAGTAAATAAATGTTTTCGATTATCCCATTTCAATACATGTATGTACAAGTTTGAAGTGTTCAATCAAGACGTGTCTTGCTCGGCCTTATAAACAAAATTACTGCATGAATGTTCAGAAAATATTATTTCCCTGAAAAAAGCAACAGTAAATGTTCTTTTCGTTAACCCATATTTAACTTGTTACCTAAAATGATTGTTTTCTTTCGCAAAAAGATAACATTTAGTGCATAAATACTAGAGATACCTAATGTTAGTATGTAATGATTGTAGGGTGTTATATTTGTATGTGCCATGTATATGTAATAAATGTAAATGCATTCAAACATATAATTCTTCAAAGTCACCATCGTTCATATAAAAGACATTAATATCATGTGAATAATTAAATTATTATGCTTTGTATTATAAATGTTATCAAAATGATTTCTAATGTGCGAGTCATCTCCCTCTTAGTAATTAAAAATCTTTTATACATTTGCAAAATCAAAAATTAGAGGAAATAACTGAAAATTATATTTGGTGTAAATGGATTTTGATAAGTTGTATACATAATATACATGTACTACTAAATTCATGAAAACAAATATCGTCACGCATATGTTTTGTAGTAAAAAAAAATATTAAATCACCTCTGGGTTATTAATTGTCAGTGACACTGTCCTCTGCTACAACATGATCCAAAATACTTGTATTAGATTTGTGAGAAAAAATCTTTGAAAAAAAATATCTCTTGTTTTTAAAAAATCGAAATTTTTTAGATTCACTGCCAAATTCTATTGTGATTGTACTTTAGGTTATCTGACCAAAAAAATCAGAATCGATTCTAGCATATGGTAAGGCTTATTTAAACATTGTCTAAAAAGCTTTGCGAAAATTAATTTTTCCCGTATGTTAAAACGGAAAAAATCATTTGTTATACAATTTAATTCAAAATAAAACAAACATTCCACAAAATAACGATGTTAATCATTTCGCCCACCTAAGGGTTTTTTTTCCATTTCTTTCAGTTTTAGATTGTATTTGTATTTCCCCAAAAACGTTTGTATGATTATATATTTAGGTGCCAAAAAATCCTACTAATACTCTTAAATTTGTATGCCCAAAATAATAATAAGTTTACATTCGTTCTAATTATACCATAAAATTGCTACGAAGTTGCTAATATTTGATTCACCAAACGACTAGAAAAAAAATTGCAAAAAACACAAACTAGCAATTATCAAATGATGCATGATGCGCATGCGTTTGCATTACTTATAACTATTCATTCTTCTGAAGCATATCACGAGATTATCGGATCTGGGTCTTAAGATTAGTTGTGATTGTAAACCATTTCTTTTCATTGTCTTTTGTTATGGATAGTTAAAAGATATTTAAGGTTTGTATAAAAATGAACATACTTTTGCTTATTTGTCAAGTTTTAATAATGTGATTGTTTATAATAACATTATCTATATATTAAATACCAATAAAGATCCAAGATAGACTAATTAATTTTTTTCTGATCTTATGCACAAAATAATCAATTTTTCTACCATTAGTATATTTTTTTTTCTCTTTCCTTGTTCCGATGTTCATCACAACAATGCTTTACCAATATTAAAATCGTACCTATTTATTATTATTGTGTTAATGAGGCACATAATAATGAATTGATCCCGTGTCTAAATATACTGATCGCAAACACAATCATTTTGAATTAAAAATATCAAAATTTTAAAAGTATTATAGGTTGCTCAAATTTGAAATGATTTTTTATCTAAATATATTATAAGACATATCAATTCCTCAGAATGAATTGCAATGTTTATGTAAAATTTAAATTTCTAAATTATTCTGTTCTTGATCAGTTTTCTTTTTCTATTTTGGATTGGTTAAAATTTGATAAATTGCAATATTTTCTAACCTTTTGTAGTTTCTATTTCAATTTCTTTGTAAAACATCGTTTTGATAATTAAGTTGTAAATGTAATCCATTTCTTTGAAAACAGATCTTTCAAAATTATCTTTCATATATTTGGACACACACATATTTTTATCAAGAAATATTTTTCTCTTTATAGATGCTTATTGTCAAGTCTATCAACCGTTTTATAGAAAACACAAGAGGATCTGATTTATGTGTGTTATATAACGGTTACCTGAAAAAAATGCTTATTAAGATTGATGTCAACATAAAGGTAAAGAATAAATGTACAATTAATTTCTAACAAAAGATCAGAGTTGATCAACACATATTCATTAAATAAATGAAAGTAATAAGAAAATTAAACTAAATAATTATTTGCATATTTAGTGGGCGTGGTCAAATCTATCATAAAGCCCTTCGGGTTTAATGGATTTGACAACGCCCCAACCAAAATTATCACCTCATAATACTTAAAGAACAACTTCTTATTACTTATTCCTTAATTAAAAACCCAATTACATCAAGTTTAGTTTTTCCCCCCCAAAAATGTTTTTCATATAGTGTAGGGCAACAGATCAGAGCAATATATAAAAATGTGTTTATTATTTCTACCTTTTCAAAGTATGTAATATTTTTATTGGTTCTTTTGCAGTTTTGAGGATAAAATATAATTCGTAGTTTTAGTGTTTAAGCTTTCAAAGAACAGCATGCTATTATTACAGTCTTAGTTTTCATGCCCCCAGGAGGTAAAGGAATTAGCAAAGAAGTTAGTAAAGAAATTTGTCTACGGTGATTTGAGAAAAATTGAAGAAAATTATAACAACATATGTTCGATGAGTTGGCTAAAGGTGAGTGTAACCAGACCTTTGCTTGACCGTATTTTAAATTACATGTAGTCGAAAATAGTGAAGAGACACAATTTGCTATACGAAATATAATCATTAACTTATATGCTGAAATTATCATCGGTTTGAAATTTAGGATTTAAATACTGAAATAGAAGTAATTCTGCTCAGTGCTTAGAGAGCCATAAAATTAACATTAAGTTATCGAAAGCAAGATTTTTGTCTTGCCTATATGGCAAGGTAACCGCACAGTGCTAAAAGAGTGGGTTCCTGAGGTCGTGAGTTCAAGCTCCAGGCGGGGCGGAGATTGAGCGCCAATATAGTAAATTTCTCTGTGCTTTATGTATAATTATCTATATCTTTCACTATGGACAAATATGTGTCAATTTGAGAGTTTTTGCAACGTGTGTGCTTATTATTATCATTATATTATAGATGTATTACATATTATGTCTCCAAAGAATTGACCTGTTGGTGTGGTATTGGTCATAAATATTTTTCTTGCAGTTTGACAAGCATGTAATCTTTTAAACAAAGCTTTTTTTCCCCATCAAGACCTATTACATTGTATTTAGTCTATCAATCAATTTACTGAAAACACTAAAGGATTTGTTTTGTTAAATAAAGACTTTCTGGAAAAGTTCTTTTCATTTAAATTGCGGTCAATACTGAAATGAATAACAAGTAAACAATAATCAAATCAAATCTGAGAATTTAATTTGTATTACAAAAAAGAAATATTGAATAAAAATGTACATTTATATATTTTTTTTAATCTAATGATGTCCATTTTTCGATTCATTTTCTATTATTCTAAAGACTGATGTTTAAAAAAGTGCATAGATAAGTATTTTTTTTTTGCTGTGAATAATTGTGTCAAAGGTGGTGAAAAGTCAAGTCTCAACCGGGACTCGATCCAAGGGCCTTTGGCGTACCGTGCCAGCGCTGTAACCACTGAGCTATTTAAACCCGATATTTTGACTGACAGTCGCACACCTGTGAACCCGATGACATTAGAATCAATTTAATTTGATTAAGCAAATTAATACTTATGTACATACATGTTTATAATATAACTATTTGTATCATTTCGTGTTAATTATCTTAAAATTAATTCTTACTAACAAAGTCAGAGAAAAAATCTGAGAGGACCCAAAGGAAACGTAAATCGATCAGGATAAAAGCGTGTCCAAAGCGAGCAAATCGTTTCGTGCAAGAATCGTTCAGCGTTTCGGGTTAATCGTTTAGCTGTGAAATCAGAGGCAGTATGAAATTCAATTCAAGGAATTTTAAAAGACTAGGTCAAGCATATATTTTTCGCACACTATTAATGGATTGATGGTATATTGGAAAAATAAAGGACAAGATGTAGCAAATATTTCAATCCTTTAACAACAAAAGTCGTGAAGTATGATTTGATTCAAGCCATATCAATCAATTACATTAAAAAATAATCTTTAGATGATAAAAAACAACATTGTATAACGGGGTCTATAATTAGAACACAAACAATCTTTCAAAGAAGTATTGGTTGTGCACCTGCAATTTATTGTAGCAATAGAGTTAGTGCCATATTTAAACTTTATATTGTTAAACTTAATATATAGAGGATATCTATATTGTGTGATTTTATATTTGCTTTATCCAAAGAGTTGAAATGGTGTATATATTCGCGAGGCTTGCCGAGCGAATATAACCATCATTTCAACGAGTTGGATAAAGCAAATATAAAATCACACAATTATAGATGTTCTATTTATCTCATACAATTTGATTTATATTATAAAGCTTTTGAGACAGTCCCTTATGTGACCTGAATTGTTTTTTTTTCTAAAGATTAAAAACGATGATGCAACGTTGTATTAATTTTTGTAGCAGATATAGTTATGTTGAAAGTACTAGCAAATCTTCGAAAATAGGTCACTGAACCGTTGAAGCGAGGGGTTGTGTCAAAATAGTTCGGAACGGAAGTATTTGATAAAGCATAACCCGTTTGATATAGCAAAGGTTTATCACACGTGTAATATACACCACATATATGAGATAAACAAGAAGTAGCATGTAATTAGTTGGGTTGATATATGAAATAAAAAATATATAAATATATAGATCGCGAAATGAAAAACCTTGACATGAGAAAAGGTAAATTTCTAAGTAACATGTTTAGTGTCCATAGATGATAAGATCAATCAGTCTTTGTATACCTAGGACTAAAACAGATTATCTTAACATATGATGAAAGGAAAACTAAACACTAATATCGTCAAATTTTAAAAAAAATCTATATAATTACCTGACTTGTTTAAACATATGTTTAAATGATAAAGAAAATTGCAATTTTGTCTATACAGATGAAAATCATATGTTATCTTTTCTAAAAAACTATATAATTACGTTTCGATTTGGTAAAATTAAAAGGATGAACTTAAAGAACAATGATAGTCTTTCCCAGATTTTAATTACATGAATTAACATCCCTCAAACAAGCCCACCAGAAATAGCCAATGGTCTAATATGTGCATGCGAACGATACACGGATATAAATTTCCCTTGTCTAACCTTAACTTTTAGAAGAAAAATACATAGCGGTGCATTTCGCAGTTTATCTTAGGTTGTTTTAGATTTCATGATAATCTAGGATAAAATAGAACTGCATTATATAGCAAACAAAGAAACAATTTTGACTTTACCGAGATGGAGGAGGTAAGAATTTTTTTTCTTTAATGATGTGTTGTTTACAATTTGAAAATTACACTACATTGTGGTAACATTTATATTTTTTACATTGTGTAGCTGTCGTTTTTGTCTTCTTTTTCTTCTGTACATACAAATAATAACTGAATTAATACTTATGTTATGTTGTCTAATACACATACATGTACGATAACGATCTACTGTTTATTAATCGTATCTTTTCGTTCTTGAATTATCAAAAATATCGAGGTAAATAACTATTTTTATTTATTTTTCTCGGTAAGGGAGCTTGTCTTATTTACTTTTTCTTTTTGGGTTGTTGTGATCGGCTTTGGCCGATCACAGTTATGTCAATATGAGGCATCCGGCAAATTTAACTATTTGCACACGCATTGCAGCTTGCACTATTCTATTTACTATGCAATGATAACCTTATCTATAAATAGACGTAGATTACTATAAACGTTACTCTTATCATTTTACCCTGAAAATAAAACATTTATAGGGTTACATACATAATGATTCAAATCACGTTTTTTTTTCTCACATATGCGTAAGAATATTAGTCGGAAATATGATTCGCCTACAAAGTGTAAAATTCATTCATGCCTTGCCATTTCGGAAATCATTAAAACGGCGTTATATATATTTTACTGCACGAAACATATTATATTAACAGAGTTGACCAATATTAATGGTATTTCATGCCGATCATTCCTTTAAAAGGAATACCTGTCTTGTGTTCGTTATATATTTGAGCGTATTTTTATATATACTTACAACGTACCTTTTACTTTAACTATCAATTATTTATTTCGTTCTTAACGATAACCTAAACGATCAAATTTTTTTTTTGTATTTTTTTTTTTTTGGTATTTTTTTTTTTGTTTAATATAATAATCAAATTTGACTTTTGCCCTTTACTTTTTTTTGGTTTAATTTAATATACAGTATGACTATATCTACTGTCTCTTAATCATTTCAACACCCAATTCATCTCCATTGCAAATTAAATGTTTTAAAAAAACAAGGAAATTGTGCCGACAATGATCTTTCACTTTTTGTTTATCTAGGGTGCAGGTGAAAAGACAGCTGAATTATTTCTTCAGTATTTTATCTTTAAGCGTTGTCAATTTGCTTTACACACATGAATGTCCCTCTCCGACGTCGTCTCGAAAGAATTCACATGTCAGAATAACATTGTGCAAACAGATGTTTCATACATTTGTATACACATATAATTTTATCTAAAACATTTTCTCTCTTTATAAATTCTTATTGTATAGTTTATCAATGTTTTACAGAAAACACGAAAGTACTTGATTGACGTGTGTCATATACCGATTACCTGGAAAACCTTCGCACATTAAGATTAATTTCAAAATGAAGGTAAAGAACAAGTGTACAATAATCAATCAAAAGTTCCTGTTCAATACATATTCAAATAAATTAAATGTATAAGGAAGTTAAACAAAATACGTTATTGCTATGCATCATTTTTATTTATTTTTATTCAAAAGACGAAAAAAAGCACGCATTGAAAAGGTACTACTTTTACAAAATATTATGTTGATTTTAATATAGAGATTTACTGAAAACGTTATCTTTCAAGAAAGTATGTAACTTATATTGCAAACTTGATCTTTGTTGTATTTTTACAGATGTTTTTGTTCGTATTGGTCCCCTTTGTCTTGGGCAGCAATCAAGGCAAGTGTACATCTTTTTTTATGAAACCTTGTATTTAGGCTATTCAAACCAGAAAAGAAACTAAATTGCATTGTTTTCGAAATTGAAACGACTCCTATAAACTAACCTATATTTTTTGCGAAATCGATTCGACAATTTAAGAAAAAAGATAAAAAAAAAAACGATTTTTTTTCACAAAACAGCTCACAAAAACACAATAGTTTGTTATCAGCGAAACAAAAAAAAAAAACTTTTTTAAGAGAACAAAATGAAATTAATTTATATGATTATATATGGTACATATTCCTTCTGAAGTTCTTTTCTTTTGTAATGCATAAGCTTCTTAATTCTTGATTTTTCTTTTTTTAACTTCATATTTCAAAGAGAAAAAAAAAACTGAGAATAACAGAAAAACAGGTATTTATCGGATAGATTAATGCAGGAATAGATTTATTCAATAAAAACATATATCTTAAATATTTTAGTGGACATATGTGGTAATGATTCGAAATACAATGGTAGGATTCCTGGGGACGCCATGTATCCTTACGTTGAATTAGAGATAGACAGATGCGACTGTCAAGCAAGGTGCGAAAGTGATGCCAGATGTAATGGATTTTCCATTGACTACTTTAACGACATTTGCTTTCTCAGCAGATGTAACAAATCTATCGAAACTTGGCCGGTTTCTCAACATTTTGCAAGTAAAATAAATCCAACAAGTAACGTATCTTGTGTACAAGTTACTACACCTGACACCCTGCAACAACCTACCACAATGGCGCCCTCTACCAAAAATGCATCAGAGCCTACTGACATAACACCAATTTCAAAAAACACATCAATTACCGAAACAATGCAGATTACAAAGAACGCCACAATATGTGTATGTGTTTGCAAATACGCAAACCAATCACTGGAGAATTAATTTTAAACAAAGCAGAACTTTCTTCAAACATAAGGAAACGCACGTCTGCCCCGGATACTCGAAAATCATCGAGAGTTGTCGGTACTGTGGCGGCCATTATTCTTGTAGTTTACGGGTTGTTATTTTTCTGCACTGATATATTGACTCGTCTTGCAATCTGCCATTCAAAGATGATTCACAAAAATTCATCAATTAAAGATGTTTAAATGTTCTCTTACAAAACAATTGACTGACATTGATTTGTATCAATGTACTTGGTGAACACGTAACTACGTGTGAATGATTGTTTAAAAATTATTGATATTCAAACAGCTTTAATTTTAGCATTTAGATCATTTTAGATATAGGTCTGGAAACTATAGTCTATATTCAAACTATAAAGTGAGTTTGATAAAAAGGAGTTGGATGGCCGTGTAACTCCTAGACTTTATTGATCTTCTAAAAACACAGAAATGTGAATCAAGCAATAGGAAAGTACTTACATCTTAATTCCAAAAGATTTGGAATATGTTTTTAACTAAATACAGTTAATTTTAGGGATATATTGGTTAACATGATGACCAACTAGCTTCCTGTAAAACTTAAGTCGGTATACAAGGTACCGTATTTGATCAAATATGCGCAGAAGTTGCCAATCACAGCATCTGATTATGAAAATTAAGAATATCTATTGATTTTTTAAAAATGTTATTGTGATATGGGATCTGACATTAGAAAAATAGAATATCATTAACAACAACCCTTGAATTTTAATAATTTTCGATTTTGTGGTATTCCTTTGATAAATTAATTTTAATTCAACATACCGGTTTTTCACATTTGATAAACCAAATTTCATATTATATAGATACAGTACCGATCAGACCCAACCTAACAGAAAGTAAACCCCAACTAAACCCTGGGTTTACTTTTTGGGTTTACTCTGGGTTCACTTCGGGTTTACTAGAGTGGACTCAGAGTAAACCCAGAGTAAACCCAAAGTAAACCCAGAGTGGACACAGAGAGTAAACCTAGTAAGAAGTATACCCCTTAAAACAGACGCTAACTGTGTATTCGGAATAAAAAATGGGCAGAAATTACAGGCAGTAGGCTGGTAAGTATAAAAAGGGGTCTGCTTCACACTTCAGTGCGTATTGTTGACCTTAAAAGCAATATCCAAGTAAACCCATAGTAAACCCCGAGTAAACCCAAATTTTCAAAAAGTAAACCCAGAGTAAACCCAAAGTAAACCCAAAAAGTAAACCCGGGGTTTAGTTGTGGTTTACTCAGGTGTTAGGTTGGGTCTGATCGGTACTGTAGGAAAAAAACTGCAATTTTTTTTTAATGCGATGCTGTTTACTTATTTAAAAAAAACACTAAACACATTGTAGTACTCAAATTTTAACAATTAAATTTAAAAGATAATTTAAAATGTTGTTTAGCAGGCTTAATTAGATGGGGAAAATATGGTGCCGAAATTTTGGTGAAAAATATTTTTTATTTTAACTAAGATTACTATAATGAAGCAAATAGTTTTCAAACGGCTATGCCAAATCGTTGAATTAAAAAAAGGTTCTTTTGAAATAAATAAAGTAATTTTTTTTTCAAAATGCGTCAGGGCAATTTTTTTGTTCAGAAGCCGTGAATCGAAGTGCTTTATTGAATAATGAACGTCACAAATTTACCAAAGCAAAGAGTAAGGAAAATAATCAGTTGATGTAAATAAAATAAATTTGTGTATCTACTCAATACGAAAAAATGCACCTGTCTTATTATCATGAATAATAATTTTGAGTAAAAAAACATACAAAAAAGCAAATGGAAATGTAAATGACCCGTTTTGTTTCTTTCATTGACAAAATGTTCCAATCTTAAGCTTTTTGATCGTATAAGTATTTCATAACATGAATGGTTGTGAAATAAGAAAAATTATTTTCCTATTAGATTTTCCTCCAGTACTTACATGTACAATGGGTAATGTCATTTTTCATTCACCTTTAGATGACTATTTACTCATATTAATCATGTCCATACTTTCTAAGGATGCTTCCTTATAGACACATGCAGCAATTCTATTTCTTTTACAAGAAAAAAAAATGAAAGTGTGATTCAGAGATATCATATCAATTGAGATCGTTAAGTTCACGAGGCCGACCTGAACTCTGGTGCGCATGTCTTTTCGGATTTTTATTATTATTATTTTTTTTGAAGAACCCGGAGGCGGAAAGTTACAACATTCTTTTGTATTCTCTTTATTCTAAATGAACATTATTTGTAACACTTATGAGTTGAAAGATTGTGATTCTGTGGTTTTGTGAGGTTACAATGTCAAAATAAAGCTTACGTATTATCATCTCCAGGTATTATCAGATATGAATAATGTCGAAGAAAGGTGTATGATTCGTTCATTCATTTGAGGCGGGTGTGCAAATTTTTTATAAAAATATTTTGATGGAGCATCAAAAGAAACATATAAGCACAACAATGTATTATTTCTTTGGGGTTTTTTTCTAAGCCAATATATACCGCCAAATACTTAAGTGTGGAAAAACAGACTTTGATGCAACCCTTTGACCAAAGCAGAAGGCAAACAGTGTTTTAAATTTAACCATTTGGTGACATGTACAAATAGTTGTCATGTATTTGAGAGAACAAAAATTCCTAGGGCAGCAATACCAACAAAACAGGAGAAAACTCAGACCGGGTAAGAGTTTACATAGCGAAATGGATCATTATGCAAACTAAACACACAATACAATAAAAGCTGAGAGCATTTTAAAAAACCGCTTTCATCTGCATCAGACAGTGAACACAACTATTTTTACTTCACTTTGCTTTCGTTGGTGTTTAGATAAAGCAGACAATGGCAATTTTGTCTTTGAAAGTTGTAAATAATATTTTAACTTTTGTTGACGTATTTCATGTTCTTTAGATCTGTAACAAATATTGATCGAACAAATACATGTATTTACTCTTATTTTAACAATGATAGCAATAAGAACATTTCAGTCAGTAGTTGACTTATTTTTGCATGCGTATGCTGAATATATATATTATTGAGATCTTTTTACCTAAAGTATTGGTTTTAGAATTTTGAATGAGCTTTAAATAGTACGTATAATTGTTAACATTTCAACTGCATATCTCAAGGATATCAGAAACAATTGATGGATGCGACTGTGCATCTATTCAGCTTGCATAATTTTAGGGGACTGTCATTAGTTTTACTTTTCATATCTGATATATGAACTGTTTCAGATAAAAACAATTCTCTTAGGCACTTGTTAGAGTGAAAAGTAGAAGAAATGGAAAATTTCTAGGGTATACATGTTCAAATATATATGATTATCAATATATAAAGGCGCTTTCTTTAGACATCATCTGGCTTGTATTGGTATGGTAAAACGTTTTACAATAAAGGTTATTCACTTCATTTTTTAAATCGATTTCACATTTCGGCTGACAGTGTCACTTCGCAAAATGATCATTTATATATAAAGAGCTTGACAATGTTCACAGTTGGTGTTTTTTCTTGAAATCCTCGTTCTATAGTGTGACATGAGATTAGATTCACCTTAGCTAATCACGTTTTATATGACGCTTAATAACGTTAGCTCATATCATCCTCAGTATTGGTCGTTAGGGATAAAAAAAAAATATGTTATAATGTTCAACGTGCATTAAATAGCGGTCAGTTTCAAAATGAAACAGAAAATACAAAAACACTATAGACTTTCGTCAATAGATCAAAAATATTTTTCTCAAAGAGTTGTCTGATGGATATCTTGGCCTTTAATTTTGGGCGCTAGAATTTTAAACATTTTGTCAAATGCTTACCGCTGTTACAATTAGTGTACGAATGTTACTTTTTTTACTCATTATATCGAATCATAACATAACTGTATCTGTTTGAAATTTCAGTGAATCATATACGCATTAGTCTTACTTCGCGCCTTATACGGAAACATACGGAAACAGGATAAGATAAAATTTTGCCATTTGGTCCATTGGAATGTAACTAAAATGTATCGAAAATGACTGAAGGATATAAAAGATTAAAATATATTATACTTGTATATCACAAAATGATGCATTCAACGATGTACAGGAAAGATTAATTCGGTGGGTTTCCTTTTCGTTTTCCTATATATTTACATCTTCAACAGTCCTTGTCTGTGATAACACTATGAATCAGTTTTGAAACCTGTAACCCAATAATATCATAAAAGATGAGCGACCCAAAAAGTGCGTGTCTAAGAGCATAAAAGAAACACGTTTTTGACTGCGTTGCGTAGAAATATATATAGCATGTGCTACATATGATACTACAAAAGTGATTTTAAAATGTCGTTTAAAACTGTGGGGTTTTTTATCGATACGATCATATAAAAAGCCTATGTTAATAGATGCTAGTCGGTCGGGGAGATTGAGATTGGCTAGTCTGCCGGGGAAATAATAATTATATATAAAATTAAATATGTTCAAACTAAAAAAAAAACCAAAAAAACCAAACATTTCCCAAACAATTAACTTCAGAGGTAATCGGTAAATTGGCGCAAAATCATTTTAATTATTTCTTAAGAATAACTTAGATTCTTTTTTTTATTTTTTTTTTAAAGAGACCACTTATTCAGGTGATTCATATTTTACTAAGCATGGTGAAAAGTTAGCGGTGTATCGAGATTTAACGGATACACTATCGACGATAATACAGGGACCTGTTCTCTTAGTCGTTGTAATAACCCGGACCCAATTTTCACGTCGAGTACTAATGCCATCTTTTATAGTAAGAAAATACCAACGAGCCATTTATCGTGTGTGCCATTTACTACATGGTCAGCTGATGCTACATTGAATTCGACTACTTCTACGAAAAACAAACTACATTAGAACAAGCTACACTTGTAGCATCCCATATACCAATGGATGAATCTACCTATGAAACAAATCTTACCACGATGGCTTCGTCCTTCTATTCAGAATCAATTAATGATACAACTTATAATAAAGTAAACAATGCATTATGTGTCTGTGTCTGCAAACTCGTGAACCAAACACTGGAAGAGTCAATAAAAAAGAGAAGAAACGAATTAATTTTAAACAGAACTAAACTTTCTTCTTATATGAGAAAACGCACTTCTGCCCAAGATAATCGGAAGACATCAAGAATTGTCGGTATTGTGGCTGCCACTATTTTGGTTATGTATGGAGTATTATTTTTTTGCGCTAATATCTGGACTCTTCTTGCAATGTGTCATTCAAAGATGATGTACAGAAACAACCCAATACAACCTGATATTTAACGTTGTTCTTAGAACATTATTGACTGTCAAAGATTTAAATAAATGCATTATGTACTCATGTGATCAATGATAGTTTGTAGAAATTAATGAATTAAAGAAAAGCTTTACCATCAGCATCTTGATCATTTCAAATATTGTTTCAGAAAACATTAAACATAAATTGAAACATTAAAATTTGATTGGTTGAAGAACAATAGCGGTTGTAGCAAGTTGTATACTTTTGAACACGTTAAGAACACATTAAGAAAACAAAATTGTATACAGATATATGGGAAAATACTTAATTCTCAAATTAATGCTAAAGTGAAATTGATTTATTTATTACTCATCTAATTTAGGGTAGATATATTAGGGAACTTGTTGATGAGTAAGTGTCTCTGAAAATATGTAGACAGTATACATCCAATCCTTACTTGATCAAATATGTACTGAGGTTGCCCAATGGAACATCCGAATTATGTCAAGCGTATTTATTAATTTTAATAAAATGTGAGGAAAAAATGTAAGAAAAGTACAATACTTTAAATCATAATATTTTAATAAACGGCATTTCATTTTGTTCAGACACAGATAGAATATTAGAAAACTACTGAAAAAGTTTAAGGTTTGAAGTGCATTGCGTCACTTTAAGGAAAATCACTTTGTTACCCGTTTTTGTTTATCAATCATATTATGTGAGCGTGTTTTTTATTGCATTAATTTGCGTCTCATGTAGTCTTTTTGCATAGAAACAGAGTGTAACCTCTTTTTCGGATCTGTAAGAAAAGCGTGTTATGTAAAAAAAATTAAATGCATAATGTTTGTGTAAAAAATGATCTCGTAAATATATCATATCATCATGCATATATGTGCTTAAACAGCTGCTTAAGGACGTTGTTTACTCAGGGTTTGAGTTCTCAAATCCGGATTGTTAAAAAGTTCAATTTCATGAGTAAAATTTGTTTTGAATACAAAAAGTATTTATGAAATGGATTATTATTGATATAACAGTCGATATTTTTACTAAATTATGGAATTAGGCTCTGACAAAGTTTGACTTTTAGCAAAACAGAGGAAATTCGGACTAAATTTTTCAGATTTTGTTTTCCACTAAAATATTTTTGGTACTATAATATTGAAAGTTAAGATTTTATTCGTTAGTCAACATAATTTTGCATATTTTCTGTTGGTTTTATCCTCCTTTTTCGTTTAGAAAATCGTATGACACACACTACAAAAATGCTTAAAAATGATAAAAGACACCAAATTTCAAAATTTTGATCATTGACCTCATATAAATTTTATACCAGCAAAGAAAGGTCAATATACTTCGTTTAATACTATAAAAGATTAAGCATTATCATCATTCAGTTTTTTGTTATATTGAATCAAAAATGGGTAGTAATTTGAAAACTGATAGAGGAAATTCGGACTAAAATATCTGTGAATGAAAACTTAATGTTTTGTATCTATTTAATGTCACTACCATTCATAAACTGTATTTCATTTGTTAAAGTGTTTAGTAATTTGTATTATTTTCACAATTAAAAAAATCTGAATCATAGTGTAAAATTTTTATGGATTTTTCTTGAATTTTCAAAAAAATATTCAATAGTCATTAACTCAAGAAGTAGGTCATTGAATAACACTGCTATGTAAGGTCTATAACACACACTAGTTGGTTTTTCATTATCATCAGTGGATTTTTTTTTTCTTTCTGAGTAAACGTCATCCTTAAAGTGGGTAAATCATAATTTTGAAGAAAATTTTAAAGAAAAAGTTTTTACTTTAAAATGCACAAAAACAAAATAAACATAACCATACATGTTTTATAGATCATTTTGTTTATCTTATTGTAATGAATTTGAACAATAAATCACCTTAATCTACTTTTAATTATGAAATTATAGAAATTTGTAGAGAATAATACTAAGATATTATTTAAATTCGTCTTTGTGTCATAAAGGCGCATAACGCCGATGCTTATCCCCGGTATCCGTGGTGCTAACCGGATGAAAGTCCGTTTTTGCAAGAGCTCAGATTTTGTGACCACCTTTGTTCACGCATGCGCTTATAAAGTCATTTATTTGACTCTCCTTGGATTGGACATCAGTCCATCGCAGGTTATTCCACAGTAGAAGCTGGTACCAAATTCCAGCTGGGTGGACTAAGTCCATGTAGGCCTTGTCTAAGTGCACAACACACAGCATCAAGTGACCACAACGGGGTTTGAACCACCGACTTTTCTGTTACTAGTCTAACGTCCATGACCAATTAGCTTATGCTCACTATATCATATTCCATGTAGGCCTTGTCTAAGTGCACAACACACAGAATCAAGTGACAACAGCGGGTTTTGAGCCACCGACCTTTCGCTTACCAGCCCTACGTCCATGACCACTGAGCATATACTCACTTTATCGTATTAATATATTACATTCAAGTTATCTTTTTTTTAAATTCGTGGTCTTTAGAATATAATGTCAATGTGCACTTACAGGTATACTGGTAATTGATTAAAAAAAACTGGCACTGTTCTTTTTTATCTGAATACATATTAGACAAACCTTTTGAATTTGAAATAAAAACATTAATGAATAACAAAACCCGAAATTGAAAACCAAAATATGCAAAAAAATGAGTTTGCTAAAAGTCACAATTTTAGCAAAATTAAAAAAATGCGCTAAGAGCAGGTTTATTAAAATTTATCACCAGGTATATTTATTTGTTGAATATATCGAATATTAGTTTTTTTTCCCTAATATCAAACGTATAATCAACCTTTTTCTTAAATCTACATAGGTTGATCCAAAAGTAATGTTTAGCATGCACCGCGCTTCTCACTGGCGCTGTATTGTATAAAAAGATGCATCAAAAACTTCCTCATCAAATCAAAATTAAAATTTTGATAAAAGTTCGTTGAATACTAAACAAGATATTGATGTTTGTAGTTAGAATAATGCGGGACATCGCCGCGTCATGAATTTATGTCTTTTTTAAGGTTTGTATTTATGAAGAAATTATATGCTTCAAAATTTGAAAGAGCCCGATACAACATAATATTTTTAAACAGCTACAGTCAAACTTGTATTAAGCAGTCACCTACGGGAGGCACCCAAAGTGACCTCTTAACAGAGGTGACCTTTGAATAGAGACTTATGAGTTTGCCAACATCAAATATCTTATTAAAACAATTATCACAACAGGGACGTATATGCTATATATATATACATGTTAGTATATACGTCCCTGATCACAATAAAACAATAATTCATCAAAATGATAGATAGAGTAATTGATTAAATGTTTTTATAGTATCTATTATATTTACAAATAAGTACAAATACATAACAATGCATTGAGCATGCAATTTTTATATTTTTTAAAATTATTTAATTAAGTCATTACGTGGTAAAACCTTGTCGCTGACTTTTTCACAATTATAACACTATTTTCAAGAGTATCGTATATATATATAGAAAACAAACACTTTTATTTCAATTCAACAATTAAGTATTTAACCGACCGTATCTGAACTCAAAATCATATTAAATCAAGCAATTTTCTCTTGCCTCGCCGCGGACATTTTTGACACCTATTTCATTCAAACATTGTTAATACATGTTTAAACAATTCACATGATTCCCATTCATATCTGATCTGCAAATTACGTATTATAAATACATCGATTAATTTGGTTTCTCTCGCCTCGAGCGTATAATTATTGTTTAACATTTACTACCCGACATTCGGAAGCCATGTTTAAAATCCCCGGGTGTAAATCATGAGACCGGCCAAAATGGCCGCCTAATGCATTTCGACTGTACAGTTTCGGATCAAAATACGATGACCGCTGACCGCGTTAGACAGGTGACTGCTCTTTAGAGGGCAATTATATAGGATTTTTCATCGGGAGGAAATAAAATGACCGCATACGAAAGGTGACTGCATAATAGGGGTGGCCGCTTCGGCAGTTTTGACTGTATATTATAAACTTTTTCTAATCGTTTTTAAATATAAGGGACCGTTACCAACCATTTGGCATATCTACGCAATGACTTTTGTCTCAAGTTGTCTCTGGATCAAGGAATAAAAAGGCTGCACATGCGTATACTGATACGATGCATTTATTCTCCGATGGATAGAAATCACAAAAAATTGTACTGGAATTATTACATGTAAATCAACCTTCAATTAAGAGCGAGTGAACAGGGTACCAATGAACACCTGGTTCCATTATATCTGATATATATGTATATGTCATGTTAAATAAAATAGATGGACAGAAGACATACGCTCTGAAGGAAAGTTAAAGCTAGGTTCTTACGTCAATGGCTATATTATAAAAACACGTTCTTGTCTTCTTAAAGTGACAACGACAAACCGATCGCACATTAAATAATCCAAAAAATAACATCAGGTTATTTTTAGAATTAGTTAATTTATGAAAAAAATTATTAAAAAATGTAAAATAGAGCATCGTGGCCAATTTTTATACGGTAACCGTACTAAATTACCAAATTGTATGATTTAAATGTTTATCATGGATTTTTTTGTATTAAGAAGTTAGAGAGAATGTTTTAAATCAATCAGAATAAACTACATGTTATTAAAGGTAAGCTATTAAGAAGTTTAGAACGCCGGGGACAATTCAAATATTTCTATAAATAAACATTCCCAGACGTATAATCATGCATAAAAGATTATTGTTACTTAAGAAATATTTACCTATGTGGAAATTGTGTATTTCTATCATCTTGGTTGTTGATTCAATTGATTGGACTAACGAGTAAATGCATCCTTTGCCGGATATCAAAGGCATATCGATGATGGCAGGAAAGACGATTGGTTAATTTGCGAAATGGCCTTTAAATATGTATAGTTTAAATTTTCATTTAAAATTGCATTTGCCACGTACCAAGTATAATTAAACGATGACATAATTTTAAAGGAGACAAATACTTTGTATTTCGTTTCTTTAATACGAAGAAAATTTAAGGATGTATAAGGTTTGTATATTCAGAAATACAAGTTTTGCTTCTAAAGGTACTTGTTTTGGTTTTAATCTGTAAATTTATGAATTTCAAAGGCGTCTGCCTGTTTTGAAATATAATTGCATGTTGAAAAAGTCTTTACGAAATCAGTTAGCATAAGAGAACCTTGCTTTAAAGATATAAACTTATATTTTATAAGTAGGTAAAATTCTTAAATCTTTTTTTTTTTCATAGTTTAAAAATACTTCTATTTGCAGATCTGTTTGAGCTTTGTGATCCTATGTGTAAATCAAAACACAAAAGGCAAGTTTATAAACTTTTTACATTAGATTAATCGTTTGACATAACAAGATAATTCAGTCTTTTTAGAATATAAAATTCAATAATTGAAAGCATATGTTTTGAAATGTATTCGTTTCGAATATGAACTTTGTGATGATACATCATCTTATTTTGTTCTCTAATATTATAGTAAATATCTTCCTTGTAGAAATGTCTGACAAAACATGCATGTGTACATGTATAATCATTCATGCATGATAGTTTGTTTCAAATTTTTATTCAACGTTATTTTTTTTCTTGGAATTCATAAATACTATTCGAAAAACAATCGATTTTAAGATGTAGACGGAGGACAAATTCATGGGAGAATCATTGAATATTTTTAAAAATCTTTTTTGTACCTGTGTTTATGATTTGTTTTTTAATTTAAAAAACTGGTTTTAAAAATGCTGCTTTATTTTTACACAGTTTAATGGAAAAAAGTATGTATGTAATTTGTGAACAGTGAATAGTCATTGATACTTTCCACTAACAGCATTTAATTTTCCTCGCCTTTATTATCGGAACACTTTTATAATTAGTGTAATTAGTGTCAGAACGTTTAGTTTAAAGCCAGACAACCCGAACCTTACATCAACAAAATTTAAAAAGCCTAAGTATAGTAAAATAATTACTTTCTACGTATTACGTTTCTTGTCCCTTTTAGCAGCACATTTTTGGGGGTTGATTTTAATCAACTCTCCTATGCAGTAAACCGAAAGTGAAACAGTGTTTGGACCTAAGCACAAATCATCACCGCTGACAAGACGTAGATCTTAAAAATAATAGATAAATTCGGTGTACTGTATGCTGTACCATTGTTTTTCAAAAGAAAAGTATCTATAAATACCTTGAAAATAGTCAGATTTTATATAGTACGAACAATTCAATTGTTTTTGTAGTTGCATGTATTCCTACGCTAGAGTTCAATATAGTCTCATTCAACCAGACGCTCGGCTGTCTACGTAAATCTCCGACAAGCAGAGAGTCTCTCTTGGTAGTCGGAGATTAACGGAGACAGCCGAGCGTCTGGTTGAACTAGACTACAGTAGAGTTCAATATTGCTTGGATCCAGACGTACAATTTTTAGAAACATTTCGATTACTGATACAAAGTTTGATGGAATTAATTTTATTTTTAAATATTACACAACATGATTCATATGGGGTTTTCTCGAAATTCTTGTCGGAAAAAGTTCGAGAATTCATATTATAAAAATTTGCATAATATATCGTTGATTTTAAAATTGATAATAATCAATAAAATCAACTTCCTTCAGTACTTCAGTACTTTGAGTTTCTTTGGTTTCACCCAACAAAATAGTTGCTTTCTTAAAGAGAAAAGTAACTTGTCCTCATAGCCATTAGATAATCATATTCGTAATATTTTCTAGCATGTGGACGTTATCGAGGAGGGGACGGATACAACTACGATGAGGGGGAACAAAATGTGGCAGAAGAAGGTTATATTTTTCATGGAGAGAACAAGACGGCAACATTTCCATATAAACATTTAAAAGGAAACGACACTTACTGTCAATCGCAGTGTGACAACGATACTTCCTGCAACGGATTTTCCATCAACACATCCAACTCGGATTGCTTCATCAGCGCCTGTGACACCCCAATAACCATTTTATCATGCTTTACTTGTTATTTTGCCAGTAAGAATCCCCCTTCAAGTGATGTAGTGTGTCCACTGAATCATACTACCACTTTTACACAGCCTACCACAATGACAGAGTTTAATACTAAAATGTCAAACCAAACCACTGAAACACAACGGACTCCTATTAAACAGTCTGCTACTTTAACACAAGAGATTAATTTTGAACAGTCGTTCACTGTTACACAACAGCGTTCTAGTGAAGAAAATACAACTGGAAGTCAAGAACCTTCCGATGAACAAGCTACCATCGTAAAACAATTGTCCTCTCTTGAACAGTCTACCCCTGTAACACAAGAGACACCTTTTGAACAGCCCACCACTGTTGCAAATTATCCTCCTAGTGAACAGACTACCACTAAAAAACCACAACCTACTTATGAACAACCTTCCAGTGAAGCACAACAGCTTCCTTTGGAACAGTCAATGACAGTCACACTACTGCCTACTAATGAACAACATTCCACTGTAACAGAACCACGTCCTACTGAACGACCCTCCACTGTAACACAACAACCTTCAATGGAACGGCCTACCACTGTTACACAGCAGCCTTCTATTGAACATCCTACCAATGTTACAGCACAGTCTTTAACTGGAAAGGCAACTACTGCAACTCAAATGTATGCTTATCAACGGCCCACCACTGTGGCACAACAGCCTTCTATTGAACAACCTACCAATGTTACAGAACAGTCTTTAACTGGACAGCCTACTACTGTAACTCAAAAGTATGCTTATGAACGGCCAACCACTGTGACACAACAACCTACAATTGAACAACCTGTCACTTCTACATATCATCATACTGAACAACCTACAAAACGTTCAACTCTTGACCAATCTACCACAGTTACACAAAACTCTATAACACAAGGGTCTACTATTGAGCAATTCTCTAATATTACAATGACACATCATTTGGATACGACACGAACTATTTCTTCTACTCCTGTAACCAGTTTTAAACAATGGCTTACATATACAGGATTCACCAGTATCGAAAGCACTACTAATGCAAATTCTGTGGACGAAGTAATTAATAATTACGAAACGATCTTTGCCACAAACAATTCCCACTGTGTCTGTATTTGCAAAACTGTAGATATAACTCTGGAAGAATCCATAGAAAGGAGAAGGAAAGGCTTAATTGTTAACAAAACTGGACTTTCCTCAAACATTAGGAAACTCACTTCGGCCAAAGATTTTCGGGTGACATCACAAACGATTGGGACTGTTGCAATTATCATCATGACGGTGGTTGGAGTACTTTTCTTTTCTGCTGATATAGGTGTTGCTGTATGTATGCGTGCCTCAAAAATGACTGAAAAGAGCACAGCAATAAAACCTTTGTAGCTTGATAATTGTGTAAATGAAAGTTTTCTTTTAAAAAGTATTTGTTACATAATTGTTTTATGACATTCAGCTGTGTTGCTTTATATACTGATCACTTTTAATCTATATATCTTTTTTTACATAAAATGTGCTTCAATATACGCCGTATATTTAAAATTCGTAGTAAGTGGATTATACCTTGTATAAACTGGATCCTGCCTCTTTGTTTAAATATATACATTCACTACGTTGTTTATCTAGTATATTCGTTAAAATGGAATATATTGCTATAAAAATTTCTTCTCATAAAAAAGTAAGTATTTACTGTGACATCAAATTATACAATAACATGATTTCTCTAGCAATCATTTTCAGAACATGCATATCTTAAAATGCTACTAATGTGCATTTAGTGTTGTGAAATTTCTGAATTATAAAACATGCATATATCAGAACTGCATTTGTAATAATTTCTTTTTCTGATTTTTATACTGACGACGTATTATCAATTAACAATTGTTATTTCCATTCTTACGTCGACTCGATATATCCCAGTGAACTTGAAATAAAAGATACCACTGAGTCTGCGTCATCTGTTTCATATTTGGATATTTAACTCAAAATGGATATTGATGGTAAACTAACAACAAAACTTTGTGTTTAACGGAATGACTTCAATTTTTCTATAGTCAACTTTCCTTACTCATGTACCAATATACCTTCATCACCTGCATATGGTGTTTTTGTATCTCAGGTAATTCGATACACAGGGCATGCTCTTCCTATGAACAGTTTCTAAGGCGAGGCAGGCTACTGACAAAAAAGTTGATAAAACAGGAATATAAACAGTCTCGTTTGAATACTTCTTTTAGTTAGTACTCTGGTCGATACAACGACCTGTTCAGCAAATACAATCTTCCACTTGGTCGCATGCTGACTGACGTTTTTCACACTAATTGTTAGACCATAATTAATCACCTTATTGTTTACGGACTTTTCCGTTTTTCCTTCGATTACGACAAAGAGCACACGGCGCGTGTGACTGGTCAGCAGAGGATGTTCACGCCTCCATGGCACCAGATCCTACCTCTATCTTTTTAGAGGTTCGTGTTGCTCTGCTTTGAATTTGTGTTTCGTTTTATGAAATTTTGAAACGGTTGACAGTTTGTTGTTGTCATTTATTTTTTCATTTGCATGTGTGCACAAAATAATCAATATTTTTTTTTTTTTTTTTTTTTGGTTTTTTGTTGTTTTTTTTTTTTTTTTTTGGGGGGGGGGGTTCGGGGGGTGCCTCTTTTTTTTCTTTTTTTCTTTTTTTTAAACATGTAGAAGTTGTCAATCCTTTTTTTAAAACAATCATATAAGTTATATAGAAGGGTCCCATGAAACAGGTAACATGCAATCTGAAGAGCATTTCATGTTATTACAGGAGTTGTACGAGATCCCTTTCTGCTAAAAATGCCGACATTTAAAAATGTTAACTTTTTCAATAAAGCCCATAATCGATGAATAGGCATGTTTGTACTAGCATATTTTACGGAGCTTTGCCAATATTTCAGAACAAATAAATTCAAGATGCTAACATGCTGGGAACAAAAACTCCTAATTCAACAAAGTCAATATGTGTTTAAAGGACGATTTATATTTTAGTGTCAGCGATCGAGAATTATAAGGACATTTGAACTGTTTTATTCTTAACGATTGAAAACTGCGCACCGTGACAAGAAAGCTTTTAAGTATTATTCTGTTTACCATGACCATGGTGGTAAAATAAAGGTACGACGCTATAGTATTATTTCCTTTTAAATCACCCTCATACCAGTACTTCACATCATGTTTTAATCAATCAAATCATTTGGTAAACACTATATTAGATTTCTACTTTCAATAAAATAGGCAATGTTTCATTGATATGCATTACACGGTGCACACGTTGTACATGTAGGATGTGAACATTGCGTGTAATTACAAAATGTAACTTACAAATTAATGTTAGTACTATTAGATGTATTTATTATGTCAAATAACGTAATTTTGTTAAACCTGAAATGGAAAAATCTATAAATTCTCAACATCACAGCACTTCATTTTAAGGCACAATCGTTAAAAAATATTTCTTATGATATTCAAGTAGGTTGAGCATTGCTATGTCTCTTCAACTGAAGATCTCTGCATATTTGACATGGTCATAAGTTTTAAAACAACTTCCTGGACAGATTTGTATTAACAAACAGTTTCGTCTTAAAAAAGGGGAGGAATTCTAAATACCCAGAATATTAAGTATCTAGGTAGCTGATAAGTTTGTTTACTGTGTACCATTGTAATGACAAATTGTCAATAATATTGTACTTTTAGGTCTTGCATTGACAATGCATGTATTCATACACCAAGACATAAATGGAAAACGAAATATGGATTTGTTTTCCGATTGATTTAGGTTACGCGAGGTTTCCTAAAGACACAATTGACATTATTCAATTATTCGAGGACACAGGAAGATGAACAGTGTGCCACAAAGAATTAAAGTAATTTGTGTTTCGTTATTGTTTAATATCATCTGTTGAATGAGATTAAATTAGTGAAATGCATTCATGCGCATTTATAAATTCGACATGCAGCGCAATGTCAAAAATAAAAAAGGTAAATCAACATGAAGAATAAAATCCAATAAAAATGCACATCCAAAAAAAAATGCATGTAGATGTTTTAATTATTATACTATTTACATGTACCTAATATATAGTTTTGTTAAAACGAATATTTAATAGTTCTTCGAGGTGCGGTGTTACCTGAGTTACCTGTGCTAAACCGCGATCAATTTCATACCATGGTTTCCATACAAAGCGAGTTATCTAGCATGGGTCTAAAATATTTGTTTGACGAAACTGTTCGATTCAATGTAAAACCTACAAGATAATTGAGTGTAGAATATTAGATATTTATAAACAAGGTTTGATGTCATCTTTTTCGACATCTCCGAAGAGTATGTTATATCAACATCTTGTGGATAATTTTTGTTTGCATACTTATCTTAGAAGACCGATTAATTATGCTTCAAAAAAATTTATAAGTATTTTTCGAACTTCATCACACTCTTTAAATATTGAAAAAGGTCGACACCACAAGGTGCCAAGAAATGAAAAATTTTGCAATCATTGTAATAAAAAAGGTTTAGAAGATGAGTTCCACTTTATACTCATATGTCCTTTTTACGCCGAATTACGACAGAAATATATAAAGAGTTTTTATTACAAAAAACCAAGTGTTTTTAAGCTAGCTAAACTTTTAAGTGTTAACAATACAAAGGAACTCAATAATTTAGGAAACTAGAGCAGAGCTCGTGGCAAAGCCCCGAGTAGGTCTTCCGTTGTTGCTGCGAGTTGAAAATATATGTTACGATTATAATGACTATACTTTCAGTTCTGCTTTTGTTATAAAAATGTGTTGTAATTGAAAGTCTGTATATAAAACGTGTTTTGAAAAAAGAAAGGAAGAAAATATTTTAGGAAAACTATTTGTCGAGCAGAGTTTATGTAATCGTTTCAAACATTGTTTAAAAAATGAGATCATGTTTAATGGCGAGTTAAATTTTCAAAGGGTAGCAAGCATTGTTATAAACATTAAACAGTATGTACTCATGATTCATGTCAGGAATTGTATTTCTTTTTTAAACTGAACTCGCCTACAAAACACGTAAACTTTTCTCAAAGATAACTTCTATATTAAAATATTTCTAAATTTTAGAAGACTATGTGCAAGTTTAGAATTGCGTGCTGACAAAATTTACAGACCCTAAAACGTACTACTACACCAAAAAAGCGTGCGGCCAACGTGCGAGAAACGTTTCGTGTAAACCTTTTAGAGTTTCATGTAAACCGTTTAGCGTTTCGGGCAAAGCGTGTAAATCGTTTCGAGCAAAGCGTGCGAGAACCGTTTGAAACGTTCATCAGATTTCATTCGAAACTCTCTGACAATTGTTTCAAAATGGCGCGCGTGTTTTACATTACTTTAACAAAATTGAACGAATTTTTAACAAACAAAAGAAAGGTATATGTATTAAAAGACGACTAGTTACAGAGTACATGTATATTTAACGTTTTCATGCGATGGTTCAGTACTGAAACAATATTAAAATTCGCTATACATAAAAAATATTAAATACAGTTAGCGAAACATGATTTCTATTGGAACAAACCTAAATCAACTTTAACTTGCACGATCATGTTTTGATAAGCATGTATTTTTATTATCTATTTACATCGATAACTCTTACTGAGACCATTCGGCTGTGTACAAGCAGCACACATAACCTCGGACATCGGGCGAGACCTGCACCTGGCTGAACCTGTCAATCAAACTCTGTGTATTTGTTTTCATTGGATGGTCAGGCGTCTCTCTTTTGTCAAAAGCCAATGGAAAATTAATGAATTCAAGGTAATCGGAATCAGAATTTGATAAAGCACACAATTTAAATGATAGAAAATTTATTAATTATTTGAACAAAATTAAATGTAAACATTGAAAGGAAATAAAAAAATTAATTATTATGGGAATCTGTACGCATGGTACTCAATTAAAATAGATTATATTATGATTTTATTATTTTATGTAGTAAAATCACCCTTCCAACTGTTACTCAATTACATAACAATTGTTGACCTGGGGCTATAAATGTTCTGAGCTGTGTGCGCTGAAGCGGCACAAGATTCTCGATCGCATGCGGCAATTGAATTAACACAGACTGGCCGAATAAACAAAGGGGTGGGAAAGTGAAACAAAATGTTACACATAAGAAGAAACCACCAAAAATGTTTTTCGACAGATCTTGATATCTTTTCTCCAATTAAAAAAAAAACCCAGCGCGAGCACCTGTCAGCGGGGCGGGAGGAGTGGGGGGGGGGGGGGGAGCAATGAGCATAATGAGTTCGCTTTCACAATGAAACTACAGAAGTGATTAATATGTGACCGATAGAATCTAATCTAAAGTTGTTTAAACTCATGTGAATATTTTCTAAAATAATCATCGAATGCCTCAATTCAGGGCATTCCTTTATCGTGCTAGCACCTACCGCAAACATGTAACATGGAACTTTGATTATAATTTGATTTGATTTTTAAACTACCTTGTACGCTATCGTATAAATCAATGCTTAATCAACTGTAAAAGTAAAATAACTTTATCTTAAACCAATATAATAGTTGAAAACATAATAAAATAAAGTTGTGTCCGTGCAAAATATGAAACATAAACGCGTCATAAGGTACATGTAGAAGAACACGAACCGACCGCGGATCACTTAACCACTCGCGCCGGATCTCCTCAGCCATGTGCGAGGGATGATCATTATTTAAAGGTTTAATATTTGAGGGGGGTGGGGTGGGGGGTGTTGATTTAAAACATTAATTGTACAGTTTTTAAAGTAGTTTACATAAACCAACCAACCATTAGTTTATGTCTAACGATTTTTCCGATATGGAGTAATATCGTTCATTAATATTCATTGACACTCAAATATTTAATTAAATATATACAAGTAGGACAAACCTTTATAACATAAAATTAAAACAGTTCTTGTATATACGGCTATATTAACTCAAACACGTTCATATGCATGCAAGTGTAAGTCGCGGTGTGCTAATCTTGTGTATTAAATAACCGCTTACCGCTAGGTAATGCAGCCGTGGCTGATCTCCTCGGCCGTGGGCGAAGGATAGATTACGTAAAGGTACAACGCACAGAAACGCACAGCTCAGGACCAAGGAAGATTTGAAAAGTTTGCAGTATAATGACCTTACTCTATCAAATAGAAGTTCTTTATTTTAAACTAAAAACCCACAATTGATCTATGTCTATTATTGCTTTAGAGAATGACATTGCTATTATTAATTAAATGAACTACATGTATTTCTTACTTGACATCCAATCGTTTAATCCACAAAAGATTTTGTGTAATCAAAACTAAAACAATTCTTGAGTCCGCGGCTAAATAAATTCATATATGAGAGACGCAACTCTCGTGTATTAGATAACCACTGACCGCTAGGTAGTCCAGCCGCGACCACGGTGACCGACTTTCTCGGCCGCGGGCGAGGGAGAGCTTACGTAATGGTACACACACAGCTCTGATTCAAGGTAGATTTTGAATGCATGATGTTTATATTAAAAAGGTAATGCATATATTTTTTCATTCCATATTTTGTGTTTTACTAGAAAAGAAAAAGAATGTTTTGTTTTCCAATTCCCGTTTTTAAGGATTGTGCACTATAAGAACTTAACAACGACTTAAACTCCTAAAAAAAGCATGTATTCTAAAAAAAAAAATTCTTATGAATTAATGCCTCCTGTATAAACCAGCATACTTTCTGCGGTAACTTCATGCCAGTTGTACGCACAAAGTCTTTCGTTAACTTGTCAAATAAAAACAGGTACATGCTAACATGTAAAGCTTTTTACACTCATACTACACAAACCACTTACAAAATAACATTGAAACGACCTTCATGAGATCCCAACAAACAACTTTTCCAGCGACAGCCATATCAAAATCCTAACCGTTTTTGAGTTATTAAGCAAAATTTTTTAGGGGCCATTGGCCCTCAATTTAAGGGGCCAGCCCCTTTTTATTGGTGTCAAATGAAAGCCCTTGTTATTTTGCACAACTTTTATTCTACATGTCCTTACAAAATTTTTTTCGTTCAAAAGATATAAAGGAAAACATGTCTAAATTTTTGCACTTTTTTGAATCCTGTTTTTTGACCCCCTACCTTTTCCTAAATAAAAAACGTAATCTAAAAACATAAACAGATGTGCACAACTACAATGTCTCTGTTATTCAAATTCGTTGGATTCCCATTCCCTGCTATCATAGTCTCGGAGCCTTTGTCTGGAAACAAAAGGCCCTAAAAAAATTTAAAAGGGGAATAACTCTTAAACGGAAAGGGAATTCTACATTTTATGAATTGCTTAAGATAGTGTTTTGTAAAGTACATTAGCCCTGAAAATTTGAGCAAAAACCGTTTAGAAATGAGCAAGATATGAAGCCTCAAAGTTCGCGTCTAGGAAACAAAAAAAAAAAAAGAAAAATAAGAATAATCTTAATTTTTTTCCCGCACAATAATAGAAAGGTCTTCCGTTGGAAACGGAAGACCTTAACTATTTGTGTAGCGCTTCCAAAATGGGAGCGCAGCATTGTAATAATACATGTACTACAGTCTAAGCCACTTATCATACATTTATGTATATTCATATCTTATCATAAGATATGTACATGATTATATTTTCTTAACATGTCCACTCACTTACTGCACATTGCACATTTGTATATAATTTTATATGTATTACAATTTGTATTCCGATGAGTTGTAAAGCTCAAGGATAATGAATTGAATTGAATTATCCCTCCATACCACGAGGACTCGCAGTAAATACGTAAACCGCGTAGGCCGTAGTGTAAATAATTACCGATAATTATTTTCAGAGACGCACACAGTCATAGAGAAATAGATCATATACCGTTACATACACCAGTAGATCAAGTATAATTAAACATCAGTTTACGCAAGAAAAGAGACCGTTTAATAAGCTTTTCAATGGAAAATGAAATAAACTACGAGGCTTACATACCTGTTATCTGCCGCTTGTCATCCAATTTCGCAATTTGGCCTGTTTACAGGTAATGCTGTTTCTATGACTGTGTGCGTCTCCGAAAATAATTATCGGTAATTGGTTTTAGATAATTTTTGGTTATCAATAAATTTGATAAAATATAATCATATAATAAACATTTCATCAAAATATCTTATTTGGCCTCGAGAAAGGGGATACTAATCAACGTTACATTTACAATTTTTTATAATTAATTCTTACCTATAAAACATAACTTACACCTGATCATTTCTCTTAAATACGTTCAAAGAATTCGTTTAATGAATAACAAAGTACATGTAGATATTAATTGTTTTAAAGTGCACTCGCTTATTACCGCTACGACCCGAGTTCGATCCCTGTGATCGACATTTGTTGAATAAATATGCTGGTTGCCCGCTTGGACACGTGGGTTTTCTCCGGGCACTCCGGCTTTCTCCCACATCAATAACCCCCTCGCGCTGACATCCGTGCCAACGAAAGATAATAATATAAGTCGTATAACTTGTTTATCAATCGTTTTAAAATAAAAAAAGGTTCAATCAGTTAAGTGAGTCGCCCAATATTTATGTTGGTCGTTCATAACCCGGGATTTAAAAATATGAATATTCATATATTCTTGAGTATCTATCACACGTTCAAGTTTCGCAGTGTCAGTTCACCAACAGAGAAAGGTGAATTGCGTAATTACGTATACAGTATGTGTATACAAATTTTGGGTGGTCGCCGTCGGGGTGGGCGACCTGCAGCAACTAGTGTGACTTGGGGTCCGCTAAATAGAAGTATATAGTCTGTTCATACAAACAGCGAAACTTTCTTGATAGAATAAATTAATTTCAAACAAATGAACATTTTTTTTCTATTTTAATTCAGAAGAATAAATAAAGAAATTATTCTGCGTATTCATTACAGAATGTTAACAAAATACATCCATGAAATTACCTTTTAATGATATACTTTACACCTGATTGAAATAAAATTAACAAACTGACTATAACCAGGGTTTGAATATTGTTTAAAACATAATTCTAAGCATCTTTTATTCTATATTGCTTTTCAAAATATTTGTCCTTTTTGAGATATAATTGATCCCTTAAACCCCTAATTACGTAACGCATGATAAAAAATTTTATTGCTTAGTTTTATAAGTGAAATATAAACATTTTTGCTTCTTAAACATATTACAAAATATTTCTCAGTAAAGTGTTCTGGAAGAAAGGCTTTAGAGCCCTTTTGACTCCTAATTGAGAGATCAGCCGATTTTTCTTGATATCAAACGAAAACTCTTTGAAATATTAATTTTATTTGCTCTATATGTTATGTTAATTTTTTTCAGGAAAGGAGAAAAAGAACGAAAACCATTCAAAATCAAGTTGTTTTTTCAAACTCGATTTTCGGGTCCAGGCGAGCTTCAACGCCTTTGAAGCCAGACAACCATAAATGCCTTTAAAAGCATCTACAATCTATCGTGTACAATCCCTGAAAAGTTAAATTCATTACTTTTTTCGATTAGGAGGAGAAAGCAGGACAAACCGACCCTCTAAAAATTGCTTAAACGTCAATATCTCCCGAAAGCAAATGACGTCATTAAAATAAAAAAAAAATTAAGGTTTCAATCAATATCTACAAGATCTGAAATTTTCACGAAAATTGGTCGAGTTGAAAGAAATCGCTTGTACAAAAAAGCGTAATAAAATAAAATAAGACCTTAATTTGATACTGTATGTATTTATTATAGATAATACAATAATATAGATTAAATAAAACTCAGTTTGTACCTGAAAAAGGAAACAGGGAACAGGAAAATCAACATCTTCAGATATATTGTACACAAGTATATACATATGGGTGATGCTGCAATTTATTTCAAACATGTCAGTGAATATACAAATAAAAAACTAAAATAAAAAATTAATGAAGTGCTTATTGATAATGTCAGTACTCTTTACATTTCTGTTGAAACTCGTTTATAAAGTTATTTGCTTACTTCATCTTACATCTGCCTTAGTAAATGTATCATTAACTTTTTTTACATACTTTGAACTCCAGCATCTGAAAAATCATATAATTATATTATAATCATTTTATTTTAAACGTAATGTGCTTGACATGAACTGACACAAAATGGAATATAGCTGAGTTGAAACGCATCAAAAACGTTTCAAAGTGTTTTCCTAGTTTTATTCTAGATATAATAGACATATATAATGTTTGTCAATATCAAATTAAAATATTTTGCTCCAACAATTCTAAAAATTCATTCTCCTTTACCTCTGCAATTGCATGTCTCTGTGTACTTTAAAATTGCAAATAACCTTTCTACCTAGTCCTGTATTTATTCAAGTTAATACACAAGCCATTGTCCAACAATGAGGATAGAAACAATTATATATATATTATTTTAATCTTTTACACAAAAGCTTACAAATATTTATTGTGCAATGAAGAACTAGAAAAGAATCATTCCAAATATGTCTTATTTTTGATTGACAAACATGTGATCAATAAACTACATACAGGACAATGGTACAGAAAAATCAATCTAATCGTACATAAAAACTGATCGAAATAAATTGTGTAGTTTTCTCTTTTTAAAAATGTCATGTTTTTTTTAGTTATTTTTAGCTTAAAAAAAAAAGAAAACCAAGGTAAAAGGTGTCTAGAAACCAGAAGTTATATTTCAACTTTTTTATATAAAAAAAAAAATCAGTATCATTACCTTATCAAACCAATGGGAAGGTTACACGATGCTCTGCACATGTACCTTTCTGACAAACACAAATACATATTATGCCCACCTTGTACAAATAAATTAAATGTTGGTAGTTGTTTAACAGTTGGATTAATCTATGGTATGTTTAGTTTATTAATATATGATCAATGTATAAATACACAGCCTATTTGATAGTTCTTTCTATTAATGCAAGAAAACACAAGAATCATTTTTTTTTAAATTTGTCCCCTCCCCTTCTAAGAATAAATAAGCGACAATGGTAATTTTTTTAAAACAAGACATAAAACAAGTAGTTATTTTTTTTCTAATTTTCCATTGCTTAAGAAATGACATATTGACACATATTTAGATATAAGGGTGTAAGTCGTGTAAATTTACAGGGAAACACCTACTGTCAAGTAGTGCGGACTGTTCGCAAACGTCTGGTATGCCACCAACTACAACTATGACATCACAATAGGTAACCACGATGGACAATGTCGTCACAAGTTTAACGAAATACAACTTATCCTGTGTTTGGGTTTGTAAAGATGCAAACCAAACCATGGAAGAATCAACATAAGAGATGAAGCAATTTATTATTAATTAAGACTAAACTTTCGTCTCCTATGAGAAAACAGACCTCAGCTCATGATTAACGAAGGTCTTAAGAAGTAATAATAATTGCTTTCGTCATTATATTTGTCATTATAGGAATGCGATTTTTCTGTGCTGATACATTTTGTATGTTTTGTTTTATCATTTTGCTTGAGAACATGTTTGATAATTGTCCACCTATCAAACTAAACTTGCACTATAGTTTGTATCTTCCGATGTCAGCTTAAATAAATCATTTATCAAGTATGTGTTGTATTTAGTATTAAATAAAGGATCCCCTTTTGAACCTTTTTACGGCGTTCGTTTTTTCTGTCTGTAAACTTTACATTGAAGGCTTTTTCTTAAGAACCATCATGCTGACTTCAAACAAGCGTGGTACGAAGTATCCTTTGTAAGGCAAAATCATCAACAATTATTGTAAATTTTGAATGCAGAATCAGCCAGATTGGCATTTCTTGCCAGCATTTTTAATAAAGCAAACTTAGTTTAATATTGTTTTCAATTATGTTCCATGATCAGATTCAATCTTAAGGTCAAGATCTAGTAAATGAAAGGTGTCTACAGGTTTATGAAATTCAAAATATAAATTCTTTCAATGATGCTTCATAACAATATCTTTGTTTCATATGGTGTACCGGGGCTTAAATTTTTGGTAAACACAATTAAAAATCATGTTTTAAACAACCACTTTCTATGAAATATGAAGGATAAAATAACAAATCTCGGAGTTTTGTCCATTTTTGACCAATGAAATATATCAGGAATGCCTACAGTCTCTCCAAAAACAGCATAAAACTAGCTCTTGTCCTCCTCTTTTAAATGATGTCAAATTGAATATATGTACCGGGGTTACTTTTCCCGTGATTAAATAAAGAATCAAAATATTGTTTTATTTTTTACATAATTCCTTTACAGCCGCGAAATACGGGCAAAGGTTCATAAAATCAAATATGAGGTCATAATGGTTCTAGCACCAAAAAGACACTCTGGAATCATTTACTGATCTTGACCTTAAACAGAGAGATTACGAAAACATGTAGTTTGATATTTTTTTCCTGACCCTTTTGGCACTTGAACAGACAATCTCTTAAATAGTTACAATTTTGTTAGAATTTTTTTTTTTATATCAAGAATTTTATAGAATTAGTGTAGTATGCCTAGATATGCATTTAGTGCCATTTTGACATAAAACGTGAGGGCAGATGGTGTGAAATTTTGGATAGAGGACTTTGAAGATAAATTATTGCAAAAGTTTGCTAAAAAAACTATTTCAATTTTGTGCATGATTGAATGCTAAAAGTGCATTAAACTCTTTGGTATTATTTTGTATTTGTTATACGGAAACAGTCTCAAATTTGTTCCATTTTTTTAAATGTGCGTAATGGATAAAATAAAATAAAGTATAATACATGTATCTAGAATATATATTTAAAAATTTCATAAAATGTCAGAGTCATTTTTGTCTAAAAAAAAACTTCCATATAAAAGAGGTTCCCAAAAGCTTGTTTCCTTTGCTTGAGAAAGAAAACGAATCTTTTTGCGCTGATAAATGAAATGAAATCGCGCTCGTTTTAAATGCAATGATTATAAACGTAACGAGTGAGATGCGTAAATAAATAATGCATTATCGATGATTTTGTAGACAGCCAATGAACTTTTTACTGGTTTGTGACACTCTTCTTGCAAAGAATAAGAATGAATAAATAAGCAGCCCCTATTACAGTAGAGGATGTTTTTATGACGAAAAAAAAAGCAGATCAGACAAGACCAGGTTACGTGTGATATTGATTATCGCCAAAATGTCACCAGTTAGGGTTATACATGTATGAGTAAATAAGAGGTATTGATGATAGATAAGGGAATAGGAAATTCATTCTTGTCGCAAAGTTGTAGAGACAAACCTTATTTGTTTCTGAATTTTGCGTTAAACACCTTCGTATGTCCCATTAACTTTAGTGTACCGTGGACAGTATCAGTTATACATGTGATTTAAGAAGACCAACGAAGGTTAACACAAGATAGCTGTTGATAATCAAGAGTTATATCAATATTACGAGAAAGTAACATCTATCTTTTTGCCGATATTATAAAAAGAAACACTTCTAGTTATTTCAAATAGAAATAGCCATTCAAAATCAAAGAATTGAATGTATAGAAATGAAAAATTATTTTGAAGATAATGTTTATAAATATTTAATCCAATCCAACTCCTTTTACATATGAATTAAAATTATTTCCTGGAACTTTCATTAAATAAAACGACTTTGTCAGCAAAAAAATCACTTTGGCACGAACAGTAAAATCATTATTTTCTTAAACTTTGAACACAAGAAACTACACATATACGATGTCGCAATTAATTTCAAACACGTCAGTTAAAGCACAAACCACAAGAGTCTAAAAGTTTTTGTTCATCAATTAGGTACTTTTGACAAAGCTGTTGAAACGTTTTTCTTCATGATTTCGATATATTGACTCACCCCCCCCCCCCCCCGAATAAACGTAACATAATCAATCAAACATTTACATTATATAGATTAGAAACGTGTTTTAGTAGCAAAGAACTTCAATGAACCACAACCAGGGAAGGAGAAACAAAATGTCTATGAATATTGATTTAAGGACATTTTGGAAATTGACTTACTCAACTAGCATATATGTTTACTTGGATGTATTTTCAAGTTTTCCAAATATATATTTTAAACGTAGTGTAAACAAGAATAACGAGAAAAATTACCAATAAGAAGAGTAATTTTGCACATGCGCATTTTTGACGAGCATAAATATATATTCCACATATACTGTATCTTCTATAAACACTTGGTACAGATACATTCAATTCAGATGTAATTAGTTTGTTCCGATTTTGGATCGCGCTATGGTAAGTATTATATATATATATATATATATATATATATATATATATATATATATATATATATATATATATATATGTGTGTGTGTGTGTGTGTGTGTGTGTGTGTGTGTAAGTTTATGGTTTATTTCAAAGAAGTTTGAAGCTTATAAAACTGTTTTAATAGATTTTATTTCAATGCTTAAAAATAAAAATGCACTCAAAATGTCATTACAGATGGATAAAAAATTGAAGATCGCATATTTGGTCCTCAGTTTAACTGGTAAGCTAATAGATTTGTTTAGTTACTGTTTCTTGACAATAGCAATTTTCTTGAGAAGAAGAGCTCTGTAAAAAAAATCTTTATAAGATATAAAAATCTTTAATTGTAGCTATATGGATATTTGTTTTAATGAAAAGTAGTTTGTGGTAATAGAAACACTCCAACATTTCAAGATAAATCCGATTTGGTATTGTTTTTCCATTCAGCCTCCTTAAGTCTTTAAAAGAATATCGCCTACGTAGGTAGCGGGTTTACTGCCAAACAATTTTAAAAAGTACTTATGCAAAATGCTACTCATCTTGAATATTTCTAATTTTGAAGCCAATGAGTCTGGAGACCAGACATGCACGTAAAATCTTATATACCGTTGATATATTATATCCCCTGCCTCTTAGTTTTACAGATATGCGTTTGATACCAATGTTTATTGTTTTTGTCAATGAGTTGAACGAGGAATTTGAATTTTTTATTAATATTCATCTATTTTTGAGAAAAAAACCTTCAAAATATTGATATTTTATGATAATTATTTACGATTTTACATATTTTAAAAATTTGATTGTCATTAAATCCACGTAAAAGGATACACAATGTATATTGATGAGACTGCACAACAGAACTATTATCGTTTTAGTGT
This sequence comes from Magallana angulata, assembly GCF_025612915.1. NCBI lineage: Eukaryota > Metazoa > Mollusca > Bivalvia > Ostreida > Ostreidae > Magallana > Magallana angulata. Next base: position 27,124,739 of record NC_069112.1, read on the forward strand.
CAATAACTGATGCAAACCAGTATCATCATCACGGAGACTACAAGAAAGCTGTATCCCCATACATAACTTTACATGGCGATTTTTATTTTTGTATGTCAGAATGTGACGACGATCCAGCTTGCAATGCATATTCCTTTGATACATCTAACGATAACTGCTACCTGAGCAGTTGCGATACCTATGTAGACGTCCGTGGGTGTGCGTCGTGTACATTTTCAGGTAAAGTTACAAACTCAAGTATTGTGAACTGTTCAGAAAATTCTTATCCACCACCGTCTACACCTATTATACCCTGTGTCTGTGTGTGTATAGATGTAAATCAGACAACAGAGGAAGCCATAGAAAGGAGACGAAACGAACTGTTCTTGAATAAAACTAAACTCTCATCTACCATTAGAAAACTGACTTCCGCTCAGGACTACAGGATGTCGTCGAAAGTTATTGGAACTGTCTCTATTATTATTTTTGTCTTGTTAGGAATGTTATTCTTCTGTGCTGATATATGCTCTGTTTTGTTGTTTTTCTTTCGGAAATGCTAAAACTGCCTTCCCTGTCAAGATTAATTCGCACTTTATCATGCATCTTTTGTTGTCTGGTAAAGAAAAAGAATTGTTTAAGGAATTGGTTGTATTCTAAGACTTTTCTTTTTAAAGTGATCTTCTCAAAAGCAATTTGGCTAGGAAATGTATGACTTTGTGTGAAAGCAATTTAATTGCATTGTATTGATCAAATTGCGTTAAAGTCATGATCTTCGAGAAATGGTTTGGTGACATTTAGGAGGGAGGAGGTGGGAGTACGTTTTAGAATTCTTTTAAAGAACTCATTGATACATCATATAACTTCAGCAAACGTTTGTGTAAAATAAAGTGTTTTGAATTTATAATTATCATTCAATACAGATTCCAAACTCGTTGATAAAACAAGACTGTCAACACTCTTGATTGAAGTCATCATTTCGAAAATTCAATGGTCGATAAAACGACCATGTCAGCAAATACAATTTTCCGTTGGGTCGAATGTTGACAGGCCTTTTTTTAAATACCTATTGTCATGATATTGTTAATCACCTTATTGTCTACTTACTTTTCTGTTTTTCCTGATTTCGACAAAGAGCACACGGCGGGTGTGACCAATCAGCAGAGGATTCCACCTCTTCTATGGCACCTGATCCTATATCTTACTTTGTTAGAGGTCCATGTTTGTTCTGCTTTTGTTTTAGTATTCTTCCTTTGGACTTTCCATTTTGAACACTGTTCGTTATCACCGCATTTCATTTGTGATAAGCTTACATGTGCTTTCTAATTGATTGGTTATATAAATTTTAAAACGCTGTTCTTCTTTGTGGATTCAACATGTACTTAGTAATCAAATGAAATAACTAGAACAAACAATATGATAAACTTTTCAGAAAAAAAGTTATCATCAGTTTGATATAAAGACGACCAATTAGAATTTGGTCTATTATTAACTCTGAATGTAATGATCGTCGATATTATGATCAGTTTACAAACTTGTAAACAGATAGCCATGCTATGACTTTGAATTAGTAGTATTACATATTGGTCACTATGATACTTATGTAAACCTATCTACTGCGCAATGAATTGCGGTAATGATAACCAACAGAATGAACTCTGTGACTCTTGTAGCACTGCGTAGTATTCCTAAATGATGTTACGAAACCAGATGCATAATACGGGCATATTAATATCCAAATTGAGAGTTTATAAACATATTTGGCAATTCTGTCTCTGTATCGATAGCTTTCAATTGGTAATCTATATTGCGTCATGTATTGTAGTCTATATAACCTTTGTAACCTTTCAAGCATAAAAACAATGCTGAGTGATAATATTGGATAAGTGAATGCTTTCATTAAGATATTGTATTTTGGAATTGAGTCGACCTTTGGAGTTGCCGTTCCATGGTATCACGGACAGTTAAAATATGTATCACTTTTACACATTAACAAAAAATCAAAAAGTGTAACACTACCCCGAATTTTTTTTCATGTATGATACTTTAATTCGATAGGCAAATTGTTCATGTTTATAAGTATTACTTCTAGAATCCTATTCTTAATTGCATAGAATAAATATTGTCGTTTCTAATCCTCTCAACTTCTTCAATTTCATTGCATTAACTACGTATATTTCTTTTACAACAACAACAAAAACAAAGGAGTATTGCAGCACTATGCATGTATTTTAGGTCATATGCTTTTGATGTTTGCCAAAATCATGCTTCTTTATATTTGAGGTAGTGTCACACTTTTGCCACTTTTGTACACACTGACGGAGGAAAGGCCGGTCAAGCCATAAAATGTATATCTGCTTACTTTATAACATTTGCTGATAAAACAAATTACCGATGCTTGTATTATTCTGATGATATTCGAACTGATACCCATCTAAATCTTGGGTCTGTATTAAATAAATCTTATTTCCGCATTATTTACACTGCATTACGAAGAGTTGTCTCCCGACATTGGTCTTCTCTATTAAACATACTTGTGACGTCATCAATGATAATGATACGTAATACAGAGAAATAGAAGGTATATTCAGTTAGAATAGTTTCTTGTGACGCCTGTATTTTTTCATAATTTAGACCAGTGATAAAGTTACAAATGACATGTTTCTGAGTAAAATATGACATTATGCTGCTTAATGTGACGTCATATCGATTAGAGGAAGTTTTACTCAATCGAATGCTGGAAGTTGCCTTATCATACCCACTGAACCGTGTTCACACCGGGTAAAAAACATTGTTTTTTAATACAGAACGACAAGTGGACAAGTGTAGGTGTATATATTATTTCCTTTCACTCAAATATAATGTTCTGACAAGCTAAAAAAGATATTTATCCCTAGTTATTTTTATCCAATACTTGGCGGAATTGAATTTCCACGGGGATTTAGAGTAAACAATGTATCCTTCCACCAATAATCACTTTGAAGATTATATTCCAGCGTATTATTATTGAATAAGAATAAACTTGCGTTTGCTATGAGAAAACTGACCTCAGCTTAAGATTAACGGAAGTCTTTAGATGTAATGATAACTGCTTCTGTCATTATATTTGTCATAATAGGAGTGCTACATGTATTATTGTCTTAAAGTTGATTTTATTTAACTGTTTTTCCAAAACATAAATAGTATTATATAAGATAGAATAGGATACATATTATTTTTTAGGATCTTGGATAAAATAGGATTGTTTTGCCAACTTTCACGATACATGTAGCAGCACTGAACATTTAGTTCATTAGCTATTTTTTTCCTGGTTACCGACGAAATACAATGTAAGGATAACCCCCGAGACACACCGAAAAAAATCGTTCATATTGCGTTCACAAAGCGTTCACATATCATTCACTGTGCGTTTACAGTTTACTTTGCGCTCCCTTTGCGTTCTGCGATCGCTCATCGTTCACCGTTCATTAGCGTTTACCAAATTCCGTTCAGCGTGCTCTCACCGTTCAAGTTGGAAAGTAAAGCGTTTCAGGGACTGTATTTTCCTGTGCTCATATTTGCTCTGATTCATCATGGTGCTTGAGAAAATGTTTGAAAATCGTCCACCTATCGAAATAAACTCGCACTATAGTTTGTATCTTCCGATGTCAGTTAAAAAAAATATAAATCTTAAATATGTGCGGTAGTTATTTAATGTTTAATAAAGGATTCTTTTGAACTGAAAGCTCAAGTGAAATATTTTATCACTTCTGTCTGGCATGTCTCCTTTTGTAAAACTCAATTGTTTCTAGCGTCCCTCTATTTGTAAAAAAACAATTTTTACAGCGTCCCGCTGTTTGCTTTCCCTGTCTGTATACTTTTCAATGAAGGCTTTTTCTGAGAACAATCTTGTTGATTTCAAACAAGCGTGGTACGTAATATCCCTTGTAAGGCAAAATTATAAACAATTATTATAAGTTTTGAATGCCAGCCTACTCGACTAACATATATGTTTACATGGGTGTATTTGCTGCTGGTCCAAACATATATTTCAAACGCAGTAAAAACAGAAATTTTTATCTTCAGAAAATATAAACAAACAAGAAAGTTTAACAGCTATTCTGCACATGCGACAAGCATAGACGGTTGTTCCACAATTGTCTTCATGGTATGGATATTTTGACTTAATCCTCTCGCAAATAAGAAATATCATTATTATTCAGAAAATACACATCATATAAATAATAAATGTGTTTTAGTAGTCCAGGTATTCAAGAAACCACAACCAGGGAAGGGAAACAAAATATTTATAAATGTCGATTTAAAGATAATTCTAATTACCTTACTTCCTCAACTAACATACATGTTTACATGAATGTATTTGAAAGTTGTCTAAATATGTATTTCAAACTTAGTGTAAATAGCAATTATCATCTTCAGAAAATATAACCAATAAGAGTTATTCTACACATGCGCATTTTTGACAAGCATGCATGCCTATTTCGCTTATCTTGAATTAACTAAATACAAGTGCATTATATTTCGATGCAACTAGTTTGTTCCAAACCTTGGTTAGAGTACAGTAGGTTAGTTGCGTATTTCTTTATCATAAGAGAGGTTTAGCCAATTAACGGGTATGCGTAATTGTAGGTGTGGGTTTCAAGTTTGAAATGCAGATACCATTTCACATCACTGTTTTTGTTTAGCAATAATTATAAGGTGTACTTGTAGATGTTTTAAATTGCAATTACAACACTTTCTCCTTTTAATCTGGGTTTTGATAACCACAGTCGAAAACGGAAAAATGAAAGTGATATTTCCATTGAACAACATCGTTTTAAATATTCATCTATACTACTATATTAAAATAATATACTCGAATTTTTGGGCATTAATACCGAGATATAGAAAGAGAACTGCCTTTTGTTTTATATAATTTAAACATCATTAGTACTTGAAGATGACCGATTTGTTTTTATTTTTTCTCAATCAGGCTTTGTAACAACCGTTAATGATACAACGCCGCTTAATGCCATAAATTCTTGCATTAACAGTTGACATCTTCAACTGTTAATGATAAATCGCCGCTTAATGATATAATTGTATCATTAAGCGTCACAATTGCACAGCAGCCCTAACGCTTAATGAAACAAGCAAATATCGACATCCTCAACCGCTAATGATACAAACTTTATATCATTAAGCGTTGCAGTCGCACCCTTTAATGATACAAAATTGTAATAAAGAATGTAAAAACATCTTTATCTTTTCCTCAATTGGCTCAACAATTGTACATTAAGTACATTAAGTGGTAGATAGAATATATATATATATATATATATATATATATATATATATATATATATATATATATATATATATATATATATATATATATATATATACTGTATATATATAGAGAGAGAGGTGAGATGGAGAGAGAGAATCGATATATCAGACACAAATAGATAGATAAATGGATCGATGCAATGGTAGATGGATTGATGAACGGATAGATAAAATGATGAATGGACGGGTGTACAGATAGATAGATAGATAGATAGATAGATAGATAGATAGATAGATAGATAGATAGATAGATAGATAGATAGATAGATAAAAAAACATCAATAAGTATAAAACAACAGAAAATAAACTGAATCAAACTCATTTTAATCAAGAGAAATTAAAAACAGACAAAATGTGAAATATATTCTGAAACAAAAACTTAAAAGATTAAATGTTGTTCAAGTCATTTGATAAACTGGCTTTTAAATAATGTTTAAACATCTTATCATTGCTTTGATATGGCCTAAAAAAATAGCACACGCAGGGCATTAATGAGCATCAGTGTTTATTAAGACTCATGAACTAGCATGATATTGATGAAAAGTTTTATTATATATGACCCCCAAGTTTGTTCTTTGAATATCTTGTTTAAAATATTCGTTACAAAATTGGAAATGTCTACAGCTACTGTCTGGAAGCTGGGTACATGTAAACTTATTTCTTTTTTTCATATTTTGGTTTTTACTTTACTACCGGTAGTGTCAACATGCTCTGTTTCTGTATTTAATGTCTTGAACCTCAAACCATCGATTGTCAACCTCTCGAAGGTTAAGCCACGCATGGTGCCAAAATGGGGAAGCAATAACTCTTTTTAACTCTAAAACAAGTCCGCTTCCAGAACCTACAAGTCTTATTATTCGACGCACACTTACAGGTGAAGGGACAGAATGCAAAACATTTGGAGAAATGTACACCATTGGACATGGTGTGTCGTCAATGATGGTACGGAATAATGTGTTAACATTCCTAAGACGAAACCTATAACTAGTTTCCCTATCCAAAACAATGTGAAGTATTTTCCACCATATTTCTTTCGGCAATTCGATAGACGCGCCGTGGATATGGCTGTTATTGGTTTCCTTGTTTGATTTCTTGGAAGAAGTACTTGGACACGTTTCATTGTCTGAGACATGGCGCTGATTGTTTACACCAGGGAGCATGTTCTCGTTGCATTTGACAACAGTAGTGGGTGGCCTTTTACATGTTGAGGGTGTTTCTTTTTCCAGTCCGTCAACAGCATTGTCACAGCTTTCATCTGACTCTCTAGGATGGGGACTATTGTATTCATCCGAAACATTTGGTGGACTGTTGGGGTCAAGTAGAAAATCTTTACTGCATTCGTCAACAGTAGAGGGGATACAATTACTGGTTAAATTTTTTTCTTCTTCTATATCACCAACATCATTGTCACAGCTCTCATCTGACTCTCTTGGAAAAGGACTTTTGTATTCATCCAAAACAGGCGGTGGACTGTTGGGGTCAAGTAGAAATTCTTTACTGCATTCGTCAACGGAAGAGGGGATACAATTACTGGTTAAAGGTGTTTCTTCTTCTATGTCACCAACATCATTGTCACAACTCTCATCTGACTCTCTTGGAAAAGGACTTTTGTATTCATCCAAAACAGGCGGTGGACTGTTGGGGTCAAGTAGAAATTCTTTACTGCATTCGTCAACGGAAGAGGGGATACAATTACTGGTTAAAGGTGTTTCTTCTTCTATGTGACCAACATCATTGTCACAGCTCTCATCTAACTCTATAGGAGAAGACCTATCCTCGTTAACAGAAATGTTACAGGCTGAAAACGTGTCATTTTCCTTCTGCTGAAAACTGTTTTCGCTCATCAACTCGTCTACACGACCATTCTGTAGTTCGTTTTCATTGTGTGTTTCAATATTTTCTATGATGTACTCTTTTGTTTGAGGATGTATGTCAATGCTGACATGGTGTTCACCCTGACCCTCTGGGAAATATCCAAGACAAAGCACGTTTAACCCTTCATCAAATTTTCCATCATTAGAAATAATTTTGCAATGCATTAAGCCATTTGCAGATATAATCAAAAATTGCAGATTTAGCTCTCGAGCTAATGCCTGCAAAGTAAGATTATCACCATACTCTCCGTTTTGTGACATTTTTTGAATATATTCTGCAAAATCTTGACAGACGAACGATCTATAGAACTCGCCATGCTTCTTTAAATGATCCACAGCACTTGTGCGGAGACTAGAAGCTGTTCTAAAAATGCCAATCATTGATAGTTGATGAACTACTGCCTCAAATTGGCAGTTACCATCTCCCTTAGGATCAAACAAAAGTGTGACTGAATCGTTTTCTATTAAATCTAGGCCTTCCAATCTGTCTGTATGAGAGAAAGGAATAAGATATTTCTTTCTGTGTTCATTGTTCATCGTATGCATTTTTCTGAACTTCTCTTTCTGTATTGTCTCACTTGTGATATTTTCAACCCCTACCCATTCTGTTCTAGAAGAACTCGACCTTGGATCTTGAAACTTAACAAGGTATTTATGAGATCTTAGCCTCCTTTCTACTATCCTTCCGGACAAAATATATCTGCGTCTTGGAATCCTTGATTTGCCTGAGGGGAAGCGAATCAGAACCTTTTCTCCAATCTCATACATTGATGGTAGTGACGCTTTCATTCTATATCGTTGCATTCTGTTTGCGCATCTTGCCGTCGAGTTTCTCACCCGTTGTTTCAATAATGAAATGTTTGGAGTAGCTTTGTGTTTTGTGTGCTGTCGGCCAAAGTATATTTCAAACGGCGTCTGATAATTGAGAACTTCCATTGCTGTTGTGTTCATAGAATGCACGACTGTTGGCAGATCTGTTACCCAATTTGAACCTTTTGTCGAGATTTTGAGAAATCCAAGTTTTCTTCTTAACGTTCTATGAGACCTTTCGCACTTTCCTTGTGATTCTGGGTGATAAGGGCGACTAGTAATTTTCTTAACTCCCTTTTTTAATAACAGTGAGTCAAAGGATCCTTTAAATTCAGTCCCATTGTCACATTGAAGAACTGTTGGAGTTCCATATTCTAAAAAGACATCATTCATTGTTTTGCATACGAGTTTGCTTGATTTGTTTTGCAAAGGTCGACAAATCAAAAACCGGGAAAATACATCAATGACAGATAGAATGTACTGGTATGTCTGCCCATGGCATTGGACTGGTTCTGATCTCATATTTATGAGATCGATTTGCCATCGGTCACCGATATTTTTTGAAATGATTGATTTAAGTGGGGGCTTGTTGGTGAACTTAGCATACTGTCGTGCATATAATTTGCTTTTCGCTAATTCACTTTGGATACGATGTTCACTTATTCCAGTGAACTCTTTTTGAATCCGATGGTTGAGCGCTCTAGCGCCACTGCCTTGAGCATCATTGAATTTGTTTTTAACAATATTTTGCAAATCATCTTTTAATAAGACTCTCTTGCCTCGGAAATGTAAAACGTCCCTCCTAACAGAAAAGTCAGATTTAGCACGATAGAACTGAAGGACAGCTCTTTTCTGTTCTAAGGATCGTTCTTTGACTGCCACATTAAATGATTTGTTTATAAGTGATAGAATGGTATTATATCTTTCTCTTGAAAACGGACGTATAGATCGAGTTTTCTTGTCCATGGCATACTCTGTAAGAGTTCTGTCAAATAAAAAAAAAATCAAAGATTATTACACAACCACTAATGCTTGATAGTAATGTTATAGACAAAAACATTAAAGAACTAATATTATGACAAAGGCAATTCCTTGTTTTTTCCTGCCAAACACATTTTAATGACCAATTTTTTTTTTATTTCTAGTAACAGTTATGTGTATTTTATGTCTAACAAAAGGACTTATTGTCTATATGCAATTTTTTTTTTAACATGAAGAAATAAATTACTTTGTGATTGACATATCAAATGAAATAACGTACATGAATGTGAGTGTTAGCTATATTTTTACTACAGTAACTTGATCAAAGGGTCAGATTACATGGAGTTGCCAGACGCGGATCATCAGATAAGAAGTAACCCGTAGCGTCGAGTTTGATTTAATGATTCGCGCCTTGCAACGAGACGTGATCTGATTCTTTGGAACATGATCCCCTATGATAATAAATTCATTAGATACCTTTCCGCAAGGTAAAATACAAAACAAAACAAACCATCATACTTATTGAAAACAATTTAATTCAAAGTATATATTGAAAACGGTCTAACAAGCAAAATTGATTTATTGGGTACCACGTCATTAGCTTCAGAGCGGTGGTATAATGTAATACATGTAACTTCGCTTCGCTTCTTGTTTGATCTGCTGATTCACCCCTTGCTATTCCACATGATCCGAACCATTAGATCAAGTTATGATCATATATACTGTAAACCAAATTTTATTCGTGTCTGCTTTATTTCGCGATTAACTTTAGATAAACTGGTTTGCGACGACTAATGTTCGCTACCAAGCCTTATCAAGAACCCGTTGTTATACATGTAACAACCATACAACAACAACTGGTTTTTAGCGAGAAATATTCGCGACGACGAGGCTCTTATTACTTCGCGAAAATTTCTCGCACGCAAATAAATGTTGGTTAACAGCATATGCAAAACCGGAAATATAAATCTTTCGCTTTTTAAGCCGTTAGCGAATACGCTAGACGCTTTGTTCCAACTAACATTTGTGGTTACTAAGGCATGGAATGTATCATCTATGTTAGAAACCTTAAAGTAGCCCGAGTATCGCACTACGTCATAATATTGTTTCGACATTTACATAGCGTTTTAGATTCCCGGTATTGATTTTGCTTTACATCGCTCTTGTAAACAAAGGCAATAATAAGCAATTAGAACGGTAATATATATATTCTATGAGAGATAGAAATGATTCATGTTGAGAAACTCGATTCTGTTAAAGTAAAATGAAAAACGAAGTTTCTGATTAACCAGGGTCTCAGTTATGCTTATATCTTAGAACTTTGTTATGATGCCCCCCCCCCCCCCCCCCCCCGAATTTTTTTTTCTTTTACTAAAACCGGTTTAAATTTAGAGACAGAAGCTATTTCGAATTTAATCCATCGTCAATTAATTAATGTTTAAATGAAATCTAACATTGTTGACAGATCTAAGCAGAAAACTGTATAAAAATGTGATTTTTACGGATTTTTTTTTCGTCAGGGTCTACTTGGTTTAGAGCTTACATGTATAGCGTGAAAAGTAATCTGTCAACATATGATTTATTCTAGCAAATCTTGTTTCTAAGATGTCAATCTATAGACAAAAATTTAAGTTTAAGTTCATAAAATAGTAAAAAAAATGACCAAACACGATGCATGCATCTCATTTTTTAATTTTTTTTTTTGATACATCAGGTCCATAAGGCATACTTAAATTTACTTACAACAATTTGCGCAAAATTATTGATGAGATATGGATTACATAAATGTTTATACTCTATTTTGTATGTCCAGTTCTAATTTTCCTAAAATTTGTAATTATTTAAAAACGGACGTCTGGCAAATTTCATTATTGTCAATAATTGTTGCAAGGGGAGAGGTGATAGAAAACAAACTAGCATGTAAACATACATATTGTCCTATGTATATGTATTGCTAGAATGTATGTCTATCATTTAAAACTAATCTTTTAATGATTGATCCCATTAAGTGCCAAGGATAGGACTACCTTAAATAAATGGATGGTAACGACCCGCATTAGTGGATTATTTATTGGAATACTTGTTGCAATGATCAATTATTCTAAAGCAAGTATAAAATACGAAACATATATATCAATGTTATTATCCAGCTTCCTATCTACCTGCGGTTTTGATAGAAAGTTCATATAGGAAATGAGACGCAATATTCTGGAAGTTCAATTTCCTATGAATGCACTTTGCTAATTCATGCGCCATGAGCACAAACGTCACCATGTGTTTTGAGTATATTTATTTCGGTAAGAATAACATTTAATGAAAAGTTCAACCTTATATAACCAATTGGATATGTACTTTTGAAAAATTATCAACATCGAATTATATCTACTCCTAAATTAAAAAGAGTTTTCTCTACAAAGTTTCTGGCACTATATTATAGCCGCGGAAGCGTACTTAATAACATGCTAATATGGCTATTTCATGTATGTTTCGTATCCCTGACTGAGAGCGTATATAATGGCTTTACAGCGACGATAAACATATATTTCATACAAAAAAAACCCAGTATGAATATAAATATAAGCATTGGATGCTTATTTTTGGATGTCGTCGGTCCTATGACACACCAATGCGGTGCAGACAAATTATCATACCGCATTGGTGTGTCATAGGACCGACGACATCCAAAAATAAGCATTCAATGCTTAAAAATACAATCGTAAGAGCATTTATTTCTTCATAAAATATCAATCTTGATTCCAGTGGGTTTTTTAAGCGAGTTCTGTGTGTTTGTGTGTGTGGAGAGAGAGAGAGAGAGAGAGAGAGAGAGAGAGAGAGAGAGAGAGAGAGAGAGAGAGAGAGAGAGAGAGAGAATCAAATTGATTCATCAATATAATAAAAGCTCATTACTGTTAACACGTTTACGGTTCTCTACATAATCTAATGAAATTACTAATAGTGAAGAAAACAAGTTTTACGATGGAATATGCCTTGCGAATACCATCCCGCTTTCATGAATATATATGCGGTTTATCTGTTTCTATACATTTGTTTATTTATACTTGTCTTTAAAGAACAATAAATAAATAAATATATTGTTACCTGCAGGTTTTATACGATGTCCAAATCTTGTACTAGAAGGTATCTTTGAAAGTGTAAATGGCGTTCTCTGGCGTTTGGAAGTGTTGGTGTTGCGCACTGCATAGTCAATTTGTTCCGGTCATTATTCGATGTCAAAAAAAGGGGGTCATTGTTTAGAACACAGTTCTATATATAAGTAATACATTTTTAGTTGTAAAAAGAAAAATTAGTTCGATTTTGTTTTGCGATTTTGAACAGCGTAATACGATCGATTCATCATTGCGGTGTGTGTGCGTGTGTGCGTGCGGGAGGGAGGGGGGTGACACATGCTCAATGATTTGATTGTTTCAATATTTCTAAAATTAAAAAAGAAGATTTGATATGTTTTGCTTTGTATAGTATAAACATTGTACTAAACTAAAATTACCTAATGAAATTAAAGTTGCTTTTTTTATCGTTGTAACGTATAATGTCTAATATGCATGACAGAAATCCGAATTAAATATTACGGGGAGGGGGTCAATTTTGTTTTTAATCTTTTGACGGCATGTGTGAAGAACAATTCTTACGAAAATTTCAAAACATAATCTACACTGCTTACATTTACATATACGAGGATTGTCCAAACAAAATCGAGGACACATGTAATTTTATTCAAAATAACGGCACTATTATCAGGAAAGCATTATACTATTATGATAAAGAGTATATTAATGTATATGTATGAAAATCAGAGCAATGTACATTTTTGTATTGGAGTTATCATTTTATATACATTGCCTATACAGTCTGCATGTTGAGTTATAACGACGTCCTTAAAAAGTCGTAGTCCTGGGTTTACCCGAGAGTGATTTACCGCATTCACAGTCTGACCAAAAGGTACAATCGAACGCTCCATAAAAATTGCTTGTTTCACTTGTAGATAAATTAACTCGAAATATTCTATGTTTTTTCCTGTTTCCAGCATCATTTCTTTTTGTTTCTATTTGTGTTTTACTAAAATCAAATAGTGAAACGGACATTCCATACTTCAAAGAAAGTCACTATCCGTTTGAATCCTCACTGAAGCCGCGTTCCTACCCCCCCCCCCCCCTCCCAAGCACACACATATCTTACTCATTGATTGAATTCAATTTGTATCCAGTTGTCATATTGTAAGTTTTGAAGTTTAACTCACCAATAGTAATTTCGAAATAAACAAACTGAAACAAAAATATAAGGTTATTTTAATAGTGAAGAAATTCATAATGATTCCATGTAGCAAAAGAGATAGACGCCCACCCTCCCTCCATCAAAACCACCTTAACGAACTCCGATCCTCAGCAATTTTCTATAACTCTAAATTGTCCAGATTTCTTTTTTATTCGTACCATAAATCTGCCATTTATATGTACAAATTTAATTAGACTTGCAGATTTAATATTAACCACATCTATTGAACGATCTGCTTGGCTTGGTGACTCCACGGAAACCTAGTACATAATGGTAAAGGGGTCCGAGCAACCGATGCACCTGTAAAACCGGGTTTTTTTCTTATTTGTCTCAACTTGTATATTTGTTCCAGCAAAAATTTTAATAACTTCATAAAATGCATGGATATCATAAAAAAAATTCTTTTTTTTTTTATTTCGTTTTTAAAGTTTGAAGGATAAATCACATTTTTATAATGAAAAAAAAAATAGTTAGCCTGCGTTGATGTAGCCCCCCCCCCCCTCCCCTCTCACAAAAATAAATAGATAAATAAATAAGACTAAGAGATACCATTCAATACCCCTTCTTTATAACACATGATCTATAAATTAGTTCGTAAGATTAGAGATAATAGATAAGTCCATTAGTTATATTACAAGAAAAGCTTTCCATTCGGCTCCCTTTAAGCAGCGGGCCTCCCATGGGCAATCACGCAAAAATCACGCAGTTGTTTTAAATAAGTTCATTATCAATGTTTTTTGTATTCGCTAATTTACCTGTGTATATAGGCAATCATGTGAAATTGTAAATATATTCTCGCTTTTTATATTTGACACAATATAGCATCTGAGTTTTTTCAATGTACATCGTATGAATATGATCTAACAATTTGTAAAAATATTGTAAAAAAAAAAAGCTGTTAAAAGATTAATTTCCCGTATGAATTGTGAGCAAAGTGTATTTCAGCTAAAACTGATGTTACAGGCATGTAGCACCGTTTTTAAAAGTGGGGGGGGGGGGTGATAAAAAATTAATAATTCACCTTGAAATATTAGATCTGCCTTGTTTAAGCAAATATCCATCCCATTGCTTTATGAACACAATAATATTTCAATCATTTTTACAATTTTGTATCATTAAAGGGTGCGACTGCAACGCTTAATGATATAAAGTTTGTATCATTAGCGGTTGAGGATGTCGATATTTGCTTGTTTCATTAAGCGTTAGGGCTGCTGTTCATTTGTGACGCTTAATGATACAATTATATCATTAAGCGGCGATTTATCATTAACAGTTGAAGATGTCAACTGTTAATGCAAGAATTTATGGCATTAAGCGTTGCAATTGCAACGCTTAATGCTATTTATATCATTAAGCGGCGTTGTATCATTAACGGTTGTTACAAGGCTTCGCCAATAAATAATCAACGAAAATTCCTTTTAAAAGTCCGGAAATTATCTGGATTTTTTTGATTTTACAATCTTCCACATTCACGCTAAATCACGGGGGTCTTTTAGTTTATGTTTCCACAAAATCACATCTGCATGGATAAACTCAGAAACGATATTACAAGTACGTGTAAATTTTCATTGAAAATTGTCTTATATTTTGTTCATCAAAGTAATACGGGAGATAACTCTAGCTCAGTGCATTTAAATGAAATATCCCGAGAGTTCCGAATGTCAACATGGTGTGTAAATTGGAAGTGAGTAAAAAGAATTGGTGAAAGAGTGTTGAATTCTTCATTTGAATGAATTTTAAGATTTTAGATGAAAATTTGACTGTTATCTTCAGTGCAGCCTCATAAATTTTCTCCAAAATCGTTTCGGACAGATTCTGCATTTTTTTGCTACATTACGGGTATATGTGAGGCATCTTAAGTGTGGTGAAGGCCTGTTATTCTAACTAAGCAGAGTGTAGTGAAATTAATACCATTATTCTAGTCTTAAAGCTTGGTTATGTAAATGTCAACAATACGGTGTGACGATGTATCTATTTCGTAAATGTCCGATATCATTTGCAATGTCAACCCGTGCACGCACGGGTCAAAATCTAGTATAAGTATATGATTTAAATTACAAATGATTAAAAATCATCGCATGCTTTACAAGAATGTGTAAGTGTATTAAAACCTGGCGAATGCAGCAGGCTCTACACATACCCATATAGTTGCCTAATTTTGAAGTTCTTTGATAAAAAAAATATGGTCTACAAACGATGCGTTATTGGTATAAGTAAATTTTTTGCCTGTCACAAAATTTTACACTATTCATATTTTAGAGACATCGATGATTATGTTTATTTTTTACAATATTTATTTTCCCTGTTTTTACAGATCTTTGTAAAAAATTTAATTTAAAGAAATGTTTGAACTTAATATCTTTAATCTTACATTTTAAGATAAAACTGATTGACTGCTGCAGATTTTTTTTATGTAACCTTCTAAAACCTAGATAGGTAGTGGGTCTACCGACAATCAGTTTACTTTTTAAAAAGGTTCCACAGATATTGATTAAACTACAACTAACTGTACATAAGAACAATATAATTCTCGTTTTAGTGTCAACAACAGATACATCACGATGATCTCGGGAAAAAAAAAAACAGAGTTGTATCTCACTATAGAGAGTTCCAAGGCAATGAGAGTATTTGTAGATCAGTGTGTGACAACGATATACTTTTGATCGTATTCTCTGCTTCCTGAGCAGTTGTAACGCCTTTATAGATGTCCCTGGGTGTGGGTCGTGTATATTTTCAATTAAACTCACAAACTCAAGTAGCGTGAACTGTTCAGAAAAACTACCACCATCGACAGATATTATACCTTGTGTCTGTGTGTGTAAAGATGTAAATGATACAACGGGGGAAGCCATAAAAAGGAGACGAAACGAACTGTTCTTGAATAAAACTAAGCTTTCGTCTGCCATTAGAGGACTAACTTCCGCACAGGACCACAGGATATCGTGTGAAAATTATGGTCTTGTTAGGAATGTTATTCTTTTGTGCTGACTTATGCTCTGTTTTACTATTTTTCTTTAGGAAGTTCTAGAAATATGTTTACCTGTCAAGATAACTTCGCTCTTTATCATGCATTTTTCGTTGTCTGTCTAAGAAAAAAATTCTTTAAAGATATGTGTTTGGGGTGTTATAAATGATTCTAAGCTGAAAACTTACGTGAGATTCTCCGATCACTTTTCTTCGTGGGCCCGGCCCACTGTTTCTAAAAGTCACTAATGATCTATTTCTATTCTCTTTGTCTGTCTGTGAAATTTGATTTTTCGATTTTTTCAAGAACTATTTTTTGCTATGATGTACCCTACTTTTTAGGCTAGATCATAAAATTTGTACATTTGGCAGATTTGTTTTAAAATTTACTTTCTAAAAGTCGTTAAACCTGTAAAGTTTTGAAAACAGCTTCTTAAGTATACGTTGCGTAGTGAAGTAAAGTTTGTTGATATTATGATACCTGAAGAATTCTTTTTTTCAAGATCAAGTTCTTCTCACAAAGAATGTGGCCAGAGAATTTATATTTCTAGTATGAAGCATTGTCAAATTTCAAGGTTGAAGTGAACTAAATTCAATGGTAGTGCCAAATTAAGGAAAAAGAGGGTAGAGGACAACGTCCGATTTTTAAAAAAAAATTCTTCTCAAAAACTCAAATTATAATTTATGTTGTATGGTATTTCTG
This sequence comes from Magallana angulata, assembly GCF_025612915.1. Classification (NCBI taxonomy): domain Eukaryota; kingdom Metazoa; phylum Mollusca; class Bivalvia; order Ostreida; family Ostreidae; genus Magallana; species Magallana angulata. The sequence goes on from NC_069112.1 coordinate 27,141,665, forward strand.
CAAGCATTTCGACAGAGTTTTTATTCTGAATTGTTTAAACTTTAGCTATGAGATATAGGCCTAAAAAACACGGTTTAAGTTCTTAAATCTTCTCTTTTTCATATAATTTAGAGAAAAAGGAGAAAAAGGAGAATAGTTTTTTAGACAATCATTTCCTTAACAAAGCCTTGTTAAATTTGTGTTGAAATGAATTAGTTTTGTCATGTTGTTATTGTTGCGATGCGATGCTATAACTGTCTTTAGGAGTTTTCTTAAAATCAAAATAACATTTAATATTACCAACATTTTTTTTAAGTATTTTGAATAAAAAATTGGTTTTCTTACGGATTGCACACAAGAAGAAAAAAATATATCATCTATTTCGAAAAAGTAATAAATTTGTAAGTTCTACGGTCGATTTAACGACCTTGTCAGCAAATACCATCTTTTGCTATGTCGAATTATGCCTGATTTTTTATACTAATTGTAAGACTATTAATAACCACTAAATTCCGTTTTCCCGATTACAAAATGAGCAATTGATGGGTGTGACTGGTCATAAGAGGATTCTCACTCCTCTATGGCACCTGATCTTACTTCTATTTTTGTTGAGGTTTATGTTTGCTCTGCTTCTGTTCTGTATTTTGCCTTTGGACTTTTCACTTTAAACACTGTTCATTATCATCAGATTTTTTTAAATATGTAATATGTTGATTTTACGTTTTTTAAAGATTGTCAAAAGATGTTCTTTTCATTATAACAAACGTATTCTTAAAATATGTGATTATTTTATCTTCGATAAAAAGGGAATTATGAAATATGCATATTCACTGGGAATTATGAAATATGCATATTCACTGGGTACGAGGACGAAAGCAAGTTTATTGTCCCTGGAGACAGCAGTGAAATAGTTGCATTCAAGGAGGACAAAATATTTGCAATAATCGCTTGATTAGTCACTTAATTAGTATTTTTTTATTCCGAAGAAAACTTAAGTCTTCGGCAATACAGATTGTTTATGACAAACAAAGAGGAGTTATCGTTCTTTGAAATAAATGTAGCTACTCGGATTTCGTTAGAGCTTTTCCGAGTTTCAAAACAAAATCGAATGCCGCCGGTGAATAGTTCCTATGAATATTTGTTCGTTAAGTCCAAGAAAGAATATTTTAGCAAAACATTAATTTCGAAAAAACTTTTTTCGGCCTAGATACAAATATGGAGAATTTTGATTACAAGGTTTTCTAGCATCAGGATATTTAATAATTGAGTTAGCTGCGTTTTATTTCATCAATGGTACATGCACTAGTGATTAAAATGTTTAAGCATCGGTAATGTAAATATTTGTACACAAAATAATGATGTGAATTTTGTTCGCACTATTATTTGATTTAGAACATCTCTATTCAGAAATGTATGTAAACCATCTCAAGTACATTGTTATGATAATATTTCTGTATCCAGATCTACACGAACTTTTAATTTGATGTTTACTAATTTCATATTAATTGGAAAGAATTGGAAATTTGTTTTTCAGATAGACAAAAATTGATTTTTTTTTATTAATACAGTACTGTAACTGTTTATCCATCATGTCTTTAAATCAATTGATTAATTAAGCCGATGCGTTTCTTTTCCATGTGTTTAAAAATACCAATTTTGACGAGGGTATTTGATGTTAAGGTAAGATTAGCTTTAGACTTTTCATTTTGAAATTTGAAAACATGTTTTACATTATTTTTTAATTATGATAAGGTTCTCATTGAATTTCAATGACTTTGCTTGATTCGTTTTTGAACAAAATACCATTTTTTGCTTTTTAAAGATTTTAACTATGATATGCTTCGGTCAGACATAAATAATTTTTTATTCTAACTAATGGAAAATCCCACAAGTTTTAAAAAGGGCGACAACTTACGCCATATATATTCACATTTTTCTAAACATATATAACCTTCTTTTTGTGTTAGACAACACGAATTTGTAGATTAAATCTTTTTCTATGCATATCCTTTTTGTAGCTTCCGCTAAGATTTTCTTCAAAATAAATGAATAATAACTTATTATGCCAGCATAACACTAGATTTTGGAAAGTAACAAATTACATTGCCATTACTTGTAATGCTAATTTTGTGGCATTACACATTACTATCATTACTTTGAAAACATGTAATGCATTGCAATGCATTAACATTACATTTATTGATGGGACTCTCTCACTTAAACATGTTAAAATATGTTATTGTATTGCGTATCATTTTTGAAATGTTTGAAACAGTACGATTTATTTCATAATTATCTATTATAGCTTTAAAAATTATTTCTATCCATATTGCACTGACCTTTTAGGGGGATTCACTGATATCTTGTGCCAGCTGTGAATATAAATCAAAAAACGCTAAATAAATATTTCTCTAAAGAGCAGTTTCATGAATATGTAAAGATTCCTCGTTTTATGTCAAACTGATGTCAGGGAATCAGGGAGTATTCAGAAACTTAAAATAGTGATTTTTATTACTTCCTTGATAAAATCGATTTTTTTCCCTCCATAAATGCAATCATTTCTTTAAGGATACTGAATGTCATTTTTTCGCACTTGATGAACGGCAGCTTCAAAACTTTATGTAAAGTACATGAATATTAATACTTCATTGGTTTAAAGGCAAGCTCTGCAATCGTTTATCAGATTTAACAAAAAGCATGTAAAATCAGTTTGGTGTAAGTAATAAAAACAAAATAAACTTGGAACGTTTTGGATAATATAGATGGAAAAATAGTAAAGATCAAAATTAAAAATAAGCTAGAAAACCTACAAATTAACCCTAATTGTGTTTCGGACCTATATCTGTGCCTTCAGTCAAAGACAAGGCGACATATTTAGAAAATGTCATAAAAATAGGAAATTTTATTCGAAACCTCAGCTGTCAGCTGTATGATTCATCAATGGATTTTTTTCATTAAAATAATTGTTAATGTAATTACCTGTGCCGATGCAATTTTAAAGATCATTTGTAGTTTAACGATACGCATAAACGTGCCAAAAAATTACATTGGACTTTGCAAAAATGAATCAACTACAAAGCTTAGTATCGATGTTACATGTATTTTATGTAAACAAAATGAAAGGATAGAGTCTTCGCAGTTTTTGTTCAAACAAAATAGTAGAATAATGCTCGAAAAAGCCAATATGACATGTTGAGGAAATTTAAGATTTTTTTCTTTCCTTCTTACAAAAGTTTAATAAGGCATTAAAAGTAATCAAAGTTTAAAATTTAACAATGACTCTATATTGGACAGATCTAGAATAATAATGTAGAAAAATATCCCACAATTTTGTTATCTAAAATAAATGTGATATAATAAGTTACAATAACTATTTTTTTATAATTAACAGTCATACCGGTTTTTTAAATTCATTTTAATTTAAAACAATATCAATTGCTTATAAAATATTATGTTTATACAATTCACAATACTGTTTGCTTCTGAAGCATTTAATGTTGGAATAGATTGATGTGAAAAAAATCGAACTTTTTTTTCTTTCATTTGGGGCATTGTGGTAGGCAGCAATGTTATAAAAAACAAAAATACCGATGTTACTTGAATGTAGAGTTGTTATATGAAGCACACTCAACTGCAACATTGTAAACAAATAACATACCCTCAAATAAGGTACAAATGAAAAATATTTATACATATGTTCATGTAGATAAAAGAAGTTCGATGTAAACTAGATTAAATTCACGACCTTATTTTTATTTGTTTTGGTTTGGTTTGTTTTGTGTGTGTGTGTGTGTGGGTGGGTGGGTGGGTGGGTGTGTGTGTGTGTGTGTGTGTGTGATCAAAATCGATAAAAAAAATAGATTTTTAGTGTTTATAACATTTGATAACGCATAATGTTTTATCAAAAAATAGAGATGAAATCTGTATAATACTTTGACAAGGTGGCTATTCCTCAAGTGCATGGTATTTAGAGACGATTTTAGATTGGTTTACTGATAAAAAAAATTAACACATTTAATCAAGGCATTTTTCTATCAAGCAAACACAGTTGCGTTTATTGAGGGGAAAAAGGAAAAATAATATACTTGTACATGTAGCCACAGGGAGAAAAGCCCTAATTCCATTGTTACGCATCACTAGCTACCATTTTCCTGATGTGTTTTTTTTTATCTAATGCATCAATGGCATGCAATATCTCATTGTAATTTCATGTGTCTTTTTTTTTTTTACAAACAAAGTCCATGACAGATGAAAGTCATTCTAAAAGTCTTGTACTCCTCAATTGGAATGAATATCACATTAAACATGTCTTTCCGTTCAATATTGACAATTTCGAGAGTATTTGTCTTAGAAAAACACCGTGAATCGATTTGATTTTGTTATTGATTGTCCAATACATTTTGTGCAAGACTGATCTAATATTAAATGTACAATCGCTAGAATTTATATGAAAATCTGTTATAAGGAATTATTTTTTTTTAAAAGCAATATGAGCTGTGTTTTTCATCATTTTATTTTGCTGCAAAACCCTGCTAGTTTGATAAGTCTGCATGTACCTTAAACTTTTATGATAAATAAAATTTGAAAAATCATTAATATTTGTCAGTAGAAAGATTTCCCTTCTAAGGAATATATAACAAATCAATTTTTGTTCAGGACGACAATAACTCAATTTTGCTCCAACTAAGGTTTCTTAACGGCTTTTTCACAACAATAGTGCTAACAGAAATTTAAAAACCATTGTATTTTTTGTCATTTTAGAGAAAAAAAAAACACTTTCATTAAAAAATATTCTATCACGAAAATTGCAGCTCATATTGCTTTCATATTATGAGGTGATAGAATATGATTGGCAGTGACCAAATCTATTATAAAATCCCCCTGGCTTTATTGTAATGGATTTATTGCAATTATTCCTTACTACTTAATTAAATTCTTTTTCAAACTTACCGTCCTTGGAAGAAAAGCTGCATGAGATTTTGAAGATATATCAAGTTTTGAATATATGCTACACGTGAAAATGTATTGTTTTGTAGTAGGAAAGAAATTAAGTAAAATAGCAGAAATAAGACAGCTACATAAAAGCCTGTGCAAAACTTAAAAATTGGCTACGGAAACAATGAGAGAAGTACATATAATCTATGGAGACCTACAACATATATGTATAAACCGTTTGTATGTTGGTAAGATACTTTGAAGATTGAGAGAAAAGTTTAGAGATACTGCACGTTTCATGAAAAACAAAACCAATGAGTAATGCAAAGAATTCTGAAAAACAAAAAACTATTGTAGGAGAAGGAACATACACGGTTAAAAATGTAGCTCGGGGTAAGTGTGCAGCATTTATCAAGGCTAATCACCTTTATTAGTATATTAAAGGGAGGAAACGATACATTTTGCAATATTCTTCGAAAACAATTCATTCATCAGAATACAATAGTATTACTAAGACATTTAAATTAAAAAACTGGAAACAATTTTTCTAAAAAAACGTTTTAGGGATGGTAAACTATTTCGTTCTAATTACAAGACAGCAACGCTCCTAATTCCGTTTAGACTGGAGACAAAACAAATGTTTGGGGTCCTGGCATGCGTGGCATGTTAGCTCGAAGCACTGATTCTCAAACAAATAATTACAGAAGCTCTTGACGCTGGGAAGAAAGCAAACCCTCGATTGAAAAGCAAATGTTCATAATATGTAGCAATCTTTTTTCTTTTCTTTCTTTTTTTTTAAATTCACAATCAATTCCTGGCGAGACATTTATTTGTCATCACTATTTGTTTACCATATACTGGGCGAAACAGAAAATCAAACAGGCCATTATTCATGCGTATATTGCTACTTTTTAAAATCCCTTTCACCGCAGTATTACTGTTACTCGTTTGGATCCGAATGCTCTAAATGGGCGTGTACTTATAAAAAAAAAAAACCTCTGTGATTGATTTCCAAACGATCAAAAATGTTTCTTTTATTATATACGAACAGAAGTATGCATGGATTTAACCATATAGTCGAGTGTATCTTACATATTTAGTGTTGCATTTTCTTCAAAATTTTAAACAGTAATGTTTCTGGATTTCGTGGTGTAACCAATCATTCGTAGCAGTTAGAAAAGTTACACTAAATTACAACCATGTGTTTGATACTTTTTATTAAAAATTCTAGCCGGCAGATAATCAATGCATTGACTAAATCAATAAACTTTTATAATGTCAATCGATTTTGTAACTTGGTGGAATTTCAAAAACATGTATAATATCAAATTTTGAAATAAATAAACTGAGGGAAATAAGAAAACAGAAAAAGATGTATATACATGACAAGTCGAATGACACTCAATTTTAAGTACAAAAATAACATGGATAAATATTAGGAAACAGTCGATGTTTGTTTGAAGAAGAAACATAACTGTTAATATGTTAAAATACTACAAGAGCAAAACTTTGTATTCCTAAAAAAAACTAGCGTTGCCAGTCAAGATAAAGGAAGCTTATTCTAATCAGGTACACTCTTGCATTCAAAGTTTACAAATATCTATAAGCATTTGCTCAGTCCAAAGCTAATAACAAGGCGGCATACATGTATCATCGAAAATCTATATTTGGAATAATTAGTTTTATAAAATATGGTGATTTTTTTAATATTGATTTTATGAATTAATGAGCTTTTATTTTAGGTAACTATTTGGTTCTGGCTGTAAACAAACTTCAGTTTATAAACAATGGAAATAAACCAAAATCTTTGGACACTTCTTTCCACGCTTTGGCATAAAAAAATGACTAAAAACCTATATATGTACATAAATATCAAGTTTATTTGATTTGCATAAGGAATTTTGAATGTTTTTGTGGGAAGTTAATATGTTATGCAAAATCCTGTAAACAGGATTGAAACCATCAAGTTATCACTCATAAGTTAAAGAAAAACTTGACAATCCTGTAGAAACTCATTTTCACAAATCATTCTTAATTCACCATACATCTGCAAAAGAACATACCTTTATATCTTTAACTTTTATTACACATTTCCAACGCTGGTACCGGTTAGATTATCCTTTCTTTATTTTTTCAAAGTGATTTGACATGTATTTACGACTTTCATTATTTTTTCAAAGTGATTTGACATGTACTTACGACTTGAAAAAAAATGCAATATAGTTGAACTGATACACACTAAACTAACATTTAAAGACGTCGTTATAACTCAACGGCAGACTGGGCCGTGTGATCTCTGTGATTCGCAAACAATTGTATCTTAATAACTTGTTCTAATACTTCCTTATATTAATTTCCCTGTATTTTGCAATATTACAAATGTCCGATAATTTCAAATTTTCTTATAACGTTCATGGGTGTTTCATAATTATTCATGTAATATGCAAAGCAATGGCCATAAATGAGAACAGATATAAATGTACATAAATTCTGTCAGCTTGTTCACAAAAGGATAAAGATTTAATGTACAATTGAAAACTGAAAAAAAATGTTACCAATATACCCGACTTTTGTACAGATAACAATCAATTTATTAACGACTGTGGTATTGGATTGACATTAATATATCTCTCTCTATACATGAATGCAGAACTTATAACCTATTTACATTAAAGACAAACATATAAAAAAAATAAGAAAATGGACAGACCATAAAATTTTAAGCCTGTAACGCATGTTATGGAATACTCGAATGTATTTTTCTTAGTTCATTCTTGTACATGTGTAATTTCGATTGCGATACATAAAAATTTAATAATTTTTATGATATTTTTTTTTCTAGAAACCTTTTTATAATCTTTATAAAATAATCTTAATGATTCTATTATAGTATTCAATAATGTACAGTTTTGGGTCTAGCATAGAGGGGTGGGGTATCTTGATTACCCAGAATCTCTGTTATTCAGTTATATATATATATAGAGAGAGAGAGAGAGAGAGAGAGAGAGAGAGAATACACGCCGTGGTAAATTAAAATGATCTATCAGTATTTATCAGTTACGCATCGACAATGCAAACAAAATGATGTTAATTTTTTTCTCGTTTCATTATTTGATTTAGAAAACTTCAATTCAAAGTTTTATATCAACAATCTTAGTGTTAAATTATTTCTTTGTTCAATTTTATTCTAAAGAAATTTTTAATTTAATGTTTACACAAATTTAGACCAGACAGATTTAATTATATTGAAGGAACGCATATTTGATTTTCAGTGTACTAAAATAAAGCAAAGTTTATTTTTCTATTCATACCAAAGGGTTTCTTGCATCACGTATTTTAATTAATCGAATACTTTTGCACATGCGTTTGTATCACCATGTATTTCTAGATGTCTGCCTTTTGACTACTGTTTGGTATTAAGGTAAGGTTAATTTTAAACTTTAAGAATTTGCAAAGAACAATTTTGTATAACTCTTTTTATGAAATTCATTTAATTTTGCCTTACTGGGTTTTTTAAGACCAAAGTGAATGATTTTAATTTCAATTTGCTGTTTGAGATATAAAAAATATTGCCAACTGTTTTAGGGTCATTTTTAAGGAGTTTGAACAAAAATTATTTATCAAACCATTTGGTTTTTTAGATACCACAAGTCATAAAGTATCTATTTAACTGAATATTTAAACACATATAATATGCTTTAAAATATCCATGGACCAAATTAAGTATGCTTGTATTTGTTTTGCTTCATTCTTAAATTTTTCTAACAGTAATTCATGCGTATCAATTATAACATACACCATAGCTAACATTTTAATATCGTGTATAAGCCTTGAAATCTCATATCATAACATTGGAATTTCATAGCATATCATTAGGTTTTCATTCGCCATAGCTTATCATTGCATCTATACCAAAGCATACAAAATTATTTGAACTCTGTTTATTTTTGCTAAAGAATAAGTGTTTACTTTGCATATTAATGGTAAACTTTTAGGTTTTTAAAATAATTTTACATTGAAATGTTTAGGGCTCTTCTGAATGCGAAAGGTGTTTTGATGAAACACCAAAGCATAGCATATTATAGCATGCCATATCAGTAAGCCCTTCCTTTTAATTTTTCATGACATAGCATTAAAATCTCATAGCATTGCATTAAAATCTCATAGCATATCATTACAACTGCATAATATTGCATAGCAGGAAATTGTAAAAGATATGCATGAAATGACTATCTGATATAGTATATGTAGTTTAATTTGAAACATTCAAACAGCAAATCAGTTTCCTAGTCAGATAACTTTTTAAATTTTTTTTTTAATTTTCAGATGAAAACGTGTTCAAAATTCCTTGTTTTGATTTTCAACTTCAATGGTAAGCTCACTGCTTCTGTATCAGAGGGTATATTTATAAAAACTTAAAAATTATCCTTTGCCATAAAAAAAACGCAAGCTTACAAATTAATTTTTTTTAAATTTAATACAGTATTATTATATTCAAGCAAAATTTTCAAGTAATTGACATTTTTGAAAGACGTAATGTTTTTTTCCAACATGTTATGGTTAAAAACAAGTCCCGGTAGAACACTTGAATTCAAGGAGATCTTTAGATGTACAATAAAAGGTTCACGTATATCTATGTCGCTAATTATTACCACTTTTATTTCAGTCATTGATTCTGCTGCAGTAAAATATATGCGTTATAAGGAGTTCAAAACAGTCTCTGACCCTTACATCAATTTGCCCCTAAACGACAAAGATTGTAAAGCGATATGTGATTTACATTCATTATGCAATGCATATTCTGTCGACACCTTTAACTCCAGCTGTTTTCTCAGTAGTTGCAACACTTTCAGGGATGTTCCTACTTGTTCGACGTGTAGTTTTGCAAGAAAAGAAATCCCGTCAAGCGTTGTGTTATGCTCACAGACTTCCACCATGTCACAGTTAACCACCATGACAAAAAGTACCACTACTTCACTGTCTGTGAGAACCACAGACCCTACCACTTTGCCAGATACTACCAATATGACACAGTATACCACTAAATCACTGACTGTGAGAACCACAGACCCTACAACTATGCCAGACAAAACTACCATGACACAATCTACCACTTTTAAAGACTCTACATCTCTGACGCAATCTTCAATCGCGACTTTGTCTTTGATAACCAAGACAACCAATGACACAACAGCAACTAACGACACTTCTTGTGTCTGTGTTTGCAAATACGTAAACCTAACTCTTGACGAATCAATTGAAAGGAGAAGAAAAGAATTGATCATGAACAAAACTAGACTTTCGTCTACCATAAGGAAGCTAACTTCTGCTCCGGATTACAGAAAATCAGTAGAAGTAATTGGAACCTTGGCTATCGTAGTTTTGGTTGTGTTAGGATTGTTTCTCTTCTGTTCTGATGTATGTTCTATCATGTCATTTGTTTGGTTCAAAACATGTGTACATATGAATCATTAATAAAATCTTAATAGTTATTTCTTTGACATTTATATTCTATGTTGTATTTTATTTCATATTTATACCAAACACTTTAGTAAAAACTTCACACGGGAAAATGTTTTGATATGCGTTTGTTTTGTGCCATTTTTGTTATGCCTTCTTTTGAAGATATATGAGAATTTTTTTTTCGGGGGGGGGGGGGGAGGTATTTTTGGGTGGTGGGGGAGGAGGATAATATGACAACCTGCTTAGTGCTGATATTTGTGTTTCGTTATCTTACTTATTAATGTAATCTCTAGAATACATTGACATAACACCAGATACCATTCCAGTCAGAACACGATCAACAATCGAACAGGTTATCTTATACAATAATTTTACAAATCGCTACCATATATTGTTAGACGCTTTGGTTGCATGCAATTTTATCCAACTTTGAATGAGTAAAGAATTTAGGATCCGTTCTGTTTTAAACTTGTTAAGAAAACGCAATAGAGATTTTGTTCAATGAAGAGTTTCTGAAAGAATGTAATGAAATAACTTGATGATAAGGGAAGATATTCATAGGTTAATCATATTTATCACACCCCTATAATGTTTCACAAGTTCATTTAGCACGAACGAATAATAAGTAAAGAATTAATCTACTTCTGTTTTACTTCTTTAACACCTACTGGATATAAAAAAACAGTAAAGCCCTTCACTGAAACTGAAATATTGTCCCCTGGTTTAGAAGATAATATTTTGATATGAAGATTATTAAAATTTTATAAAGGTTCATACGTGTTTTATTATGCTGACATGAAATGAAATGAAAATCAAGTGAGGACATAAAACACTACCATTGTTTCGTTTATTTAAATGTCTTAAGCTTAAGGGAAGAATGCCTGACTTCTTGTGAGATGGAAATTGGTTTTGGTTGGGTAAGACATGTATAGTATATATCTTTAGTTCTTTTGTTGACAAAGGACATTTTTTGAAATAGCATAAAGCTATTTTAAATATATACCATTTATGAAACCTTTGATAAAATCAGACTGTAAAAAAATTATTCAAAAACTTTTTTCAATAATAAGAGTCTCGCACCTTTTCACGACTCGTATTCTTAAAGTTATGCTACCAAACTTATACAGTTCAATCAAAGGCAAGTTGTTGCAAGCATTCTGGTTTGAGAAGAGGTATTACTATTTTTTCTTGGCAATATGAGCTAAGGTTTAGACTCCAGTATGTAGATTAATCAATACATATATTAGATATTGTATATATGGGCTATGGTACTCAGGTGACAGTTTACATCCTCTTATTTTTTAACGGAATTGTTCTGGATCAAGCGTACTTCTTATTTTCTTATTTCAATTTCTTTTATGCGATAAAAAAAGTTTAAACTCTACTGCAGGTTTGTAATCTTTAAGTGCAGAAATATATTACAAAAGAATATCCAACAAGTCCCCCGAAAAAAAATATGCAATAAAAGTATTCAGTTTCTTCAGCTAAATTTGATTAATCATCTAATTGGAGTGCGGATGTCAACATATTTAATCTTTTTCTCTAATCTAATTAATTTTCTGACCCTCGAAATTGCGATATGAATTATAAATGTACTAAGATTTGTGTACCAAATAGCCATTCAATTTTTGCTGAGATATAATTTGATATTTGGATTGTTTTTCGTTTGATATGATATCACAATAACTAACAATATACTTCTTAACCAAAAAAAACCCTTACATTTCAATTCGAATAAACATACACTCAATTGAAGTAATGCAGAAAATATCATCAACAAATCAGTAAAATTTTGAATTTTGGCTCCTTTTGTCCTAAATTCTAAAAGTCTGTATAAGTTTTGCTGCATGCCATTTTTTATTAAGCAAGTAAAATATCTACAAATAGTTATAAATTTCCAGAAAATCGATTCAGTAAAATTGGAGGATGAGAAACGGAACCTTGTAAATAAAACTTTTGAATAAAACAAAAATGCAAACAATGAATTTTCCCTCCCAAATTAGGACCGTCTTTTAATTAGGGCTTTTAATTATTTAAGGCCGTTCAAGGTTTTATTGAATGATGGCGAAATCATCAATATCTGTCCATATACATTCTTAAGAAATTCTTTAATTGATTGTATGTATATGTTCAAAATTTTAGAAATACTGGTAATGCACATGCGCAGATTTGACTCATACCATTAGATAGGCGATGTACTAGTACAATTTTTTACATCCTTAACTAATAGTTAATGTCATTTTTAACCATAATCAGTGAAATTCAACTTCATTTATGGTAAGTAAAATTGTATCATTTCATCTTTTTTCACTAGAAGATTATAAAATATAGAAATATATATTCTATTCCTTTAATCTTTCATTCTGACCAACGTTAACAAAAGTATTGATTCTAAACATCACATCAATTAGAATTCTACAGAAGAGTACTTATGGCAAAAAGCTAAAATTGATTTAAAGCTTACATATATTTATATTTCAAGTTATATGCAGAGTTTATAATTAAGGTTGATAAAAACATCATTGAAAATTAAAAGTATTTGTCATTAAAAATTGCATTCTTTTAAACAATGCTCTATTATAATTATTTAATTTGTATCGATATTAATCAGTAAAATATTATAAGATCAAATCGATGAATTAAATGCACGGTTTTTCGACGTTTTTTTCATTCTTACCTAACCAGCAATTACTACATGTACTTCGGTAAATCATGATCATTGATCATAACAATTTATCAGAAGCATTGTTAGTGACGAAAATAGTTCTGTTATATTTTCAGCTGACCGGGGTGAGAAACTTTTCAATGCTAAAAATTTAAAAATGAACACTAATAATCAACTAAAAAAGTCTCTCTCTCTCTCTCTCTCTCTCTCTCTCTCTCTCTCTCTCTCTCTCTCTCTCTCTCTTGTTATGACTGTTTAAGTTTTCAATTGCTAAATTATCACAAGAATGAACTTACATGAATATCCCCATTATTAGCTTTTCTTTGAAAATCGAGCAAAACTAGTAACGTTACGAAACATGACATAAATGACGTAACAGTTTGCTTGCAAGATTTTCATACGATTAGTAATTTGAAATAGAAATAAATCCTGCAATAGAATTAACCTAGATATCAAAAAATCTTTCTTATTTGTCTTTCTCAAAGAAAGTTATCATATCAAACTCGCGTAACTCAATGAAAATTTGAAAAAGAAACTTTTGTTTAGAAAATAAGTAATCATTTTTTAATGTGTTTTGTGTCTTCACAGATGTATGCATGGGTAGCTGTCACAGTCTTGTTTATCAGTTGGAACAGTAAGCTTATTCTGTCTTTATCCCAAACGCTTCTTTTTTTTCTGAAATATAACTTTTTAAATAAAGCATGAAAATCGTTTACCGGCTAACGGTTGTATTATGTACATTGAAGATACACGTATCATTTCCATTTCATTATTGTTTTAGTATTTATGCCTATAGAGGGTCCAGGTGGAAAAGAAAAAAATGATCCCATTGTCCTGCAAAGTACTTTACAACAACCTGCCTATAAAGGAGAGTATACATCTACTTTAGAGATTACTGCTTTAAACGGAACAATGACTAGAACAGAGTATACTAGTGTGAAAGAGACTTCCAACATTACAGAGTTGAAAACTACAACCACGCCAGAAACTACCACTACTTTATCACCTTCCAGTATGACAGAGACTACTCCTTTAACAGAGACTAACACGTTGACACAGTCTACACCAAAAACAGAGCTTACTTCAATGATACAGCCTACCACTAGTACTATTGCCGAGTCAACCACTATGCCAGAGTCTACCAATATACCAGACGCTTCTACTGTACCAGAGATTACTAATGTGGCGGATACTACTGAGTATACCACTATGCTAGAGTCTACCAATATACCAGAGTCAACCACTATACCGGAGACTACTAATGTGGCGGATACTACTGAGTATACCAATATGCCAGAGTCTACCAATATACCAGAGTCAACCACTATACCGGAGACTACTAATGTGGCGGATACTACTGAGTATACCAATATGCTAGAGTCTACCAATATACCAGAGTCAACCACTATACCAGAGATTACTAATGTGGCGGATACTACTGAGTATACCAATATGCTAGAGTCTACCAATATACCAGAGTCAACCACTATACCAGAGATTACTAATGTGGCGGATACTACTGAGTATACCACTATGCCAGAGTCTACCAATATACCAGAGTCAACCACTACACCGGAGACTACTAATGTGGCGGATACTACTGAGTATACCACTATGCTAGAGTCTACCAATATACCAGAGTCAACCACTATACCAGAGATTACTAATGTGGCGGATACTACTGAGTATACCACTATGCCAGAGTCTACCAATATACCAGAGTCAACCACTACACCGGAGACTACTAATGTGGCGGATACTACTGAGTATACCAATATGCCAGAGTCTACCAATATACCAGAGTCAACCACTATACCGGAGACCACTAATGTGGCGGATACTACTGAGTATACCAATATGCCAGAGTCTACCACTATACCAGAGACAACCACTATACCAAAGACTACCACCATGACAGAGGCTTATACTATACCAGAGACTACTAATGTGGCGGATACTATTGAGTATACCACTATGCCAAAGTCTACCAATATACCAGAGACAACCACTGTGCCAGAGACTACAACTTTTTCAGAGCCCACCACTTTAACAGATCCTACCACTGTGACCGATCCTAACACAGAGCACACTATTATGGCACTGTCTACCACTATTTCAGACACTACTTCAATGCCACCCACAACCACTATAATTGAGCCTGTCATTGTATCAAAGTTTACTGCTTCTGCACAATATACCACTTTGCCAGGCACATTCATTACGGCAAAGACTACCATTATGACAAAGCTTTTCACGGTGCAAGATTGTTCCACCGTGACACATTATTCTACCAGATCATCGTCTTTGATAACCAATGCAAGTAATGACATGAAACACATCGCAGTTGGTAACACTTCCTGCGTCTGTGTTTGCAAATATGTTAACCAAACTCTTGACGAATCAATTGAAAGGAGAAGGAAAGAATTGGTTATAAGCAAAACTCAACTATCGTTTACCAAAAGGAGGCTTACTTCCGCTTCGGATTACAGAATGTCAGTAAAAGTTGTTGGAAATGTGGCTACCGTGGTGCTGGTATTGATTGGATTATTAATTTTCTGTATAGATCTTTGCTCTATTGGTCTGTCCAAAGATACATAAATGTATTGCATCAATACAATCTCAGTTTACTTATTTATTTTGATAAATAAATTTAATTTTGTATTTCTATCCGTCTGTTCACAGCATAATTGGATTTGTCCCTTTTTATTTCTCATTTAGATTAATGAAAAATGAACTGTGTATTCAGGTACTATATTGTAGTATCAAACGTACCAGTGTTGATATTTTAAAAATGTTAAAGCTTTACAAATTCCTTATATTTTATACATTATAAATGTTCTTCTTTTTTTTTTTGTCGTTGAAAACAGCAAGCGCAAATCGTCTCAAGAAGGCATGTATTACATTTAAGAATCTAAAACATACTATTGAGTGATCCAATGAGCACACTTTTTCATAAAAAAAATAGTTTCATTGATGATAATGACCACAATTTCCAAACATTGTCAACATCTTAAATTATACCAGTTGGGAACAATCGCCCAAATGGGATATAATAGCCCGTTAGGAATATAACAGCCCAAATGCGATTGAAATTTAAAATGCAAAAAATCTTAAATTAAATAATTGGGGTCAATCGCCCAAATGGGACATAATAGCCCAAATTAGATAGAATATTGAAATTATAAATGTATACATATTCATCGGAGAGAGATATTTTTTCCTCAGAAATTAAAGCCACACGAATATTATAGATTAAAAAGTGTCTCTTTTATTTTAATTAAATAAAAAGCAAAATTTGATTTTGTCATTCATTGGGTGCATTACGAATTAAAACAACATAAAGATTTAAAATTGTTTTTGAAAGATAAAAAGATGAAAAATATTTCAGACAAGGATTTTTAATAATATTCTGTTATAATCTTATGCTTTAAAACACATTGAAACACGATTCAAGCTCACTGCAAACCCTTTACCCAAAGCACCTTGTGGTAGAGGTATGAGCCATATTAGGCCTAGGGAAAAGAAATTACAATGCAAAACAATAGCTCTTGGACGGACGGACAGACCTATCACTGTAGGGCGCCTGTAGAGCGGATCCCTAATTACCAAATAAATATAACACAAAACAAAACATTTAAAGAATTTATTTAAGTTTGATATAAGAATTTTAATATCTAACGGCATAAAGTTCTGAAAGGATTATGAAAGAAATAATAGAAAAATACAGCAAATTACTTTTTTATATACTTTTTCAGTTTCAGATGATACCGAAAATTTGAACAAACAATAAAACCTCTTCAGAAGTTCTAACTATATAAATATAATAGTTCAAATATTGTTTTTCCTTTTAAACTTCACCTCAGAGTATTAACTAGACTTTTGTGTCGACCGGTTGATTTTAACTTCCATACTGACAGTAATGTAACCTCAGAAATTATATAAAGCATTGTATATATGAAACCAATAATTCCAGAAAACTCATTCTTATAAACCTTTTTTATTACCAGGACTCTTAATTAGTTTCGAGCAGAAAAACTTTTTTTCGATATGAGATAAAGGGCAATGAAATTATTTCTTTGCATAATACAGTTTCTTATTTAAGCAAAACTAATTAACAAGTTTTATTGCACATAGATTTAAAAGAGGTAAACATAATTTAAAAGGAGGCAGGGTTAAAAAAAATCATTATATAGAAAAAGTTAATTGCATCAGATATTAATAAAACGGAGAGAGTTGGAACCTACAGTTAAGTTGTTTTCTGGAATCATTTTTACCAAGATTTTTTTGATATGAGGTTTACACCTGAATGTGTAAATTATATATGTGCTTCTCTCCATTTTTTCTGAAGTAAGTACCATTGTTTACAATCAATTAGGATGTTTCATTTACTTTTATTTTAACTTAATTATTTGAAGCATGAAATAGGAAACTTATTAAACATGACACGAGAAAAAAACTCGATACTGCAGAAATTGATTTTTGCCTCTCAAATTGTTTTTTTTTAAATCACGATTTCTTACAAAGAAAGATAACGTTATATGTTTCGTTAAATGATGGCTAAAAATAAAATAGTATACAAACAAATCAACAGAGGTACTTTATTTAGTCGCAAGAACTTGAATATACAATTCATATGCGCACTATTACAAATAGATGTGTATTTCTTTTGTGTGCATGTGTTTACCTTTTTTAGGGAAATCGTTCTACAATGTAAAACAGTTGACAACACCTTATGAGAATCTTAAAATGTGTTTCCACCATATTTGTATGAATTGTACGCAATTCATATTTTGCATAACGTTAAATATTTTCAAATAGATAAATAGCACTTGGTTAATTCGAAATTCATTGCAGGGCTTTTGCTTTATGCATGTTCCTTTTTTTCTTGAAATCATGAAGCTATTGAAAGCTACCACATAAAAATAGACTACGTAAATTAACTTTTATAAAAACATTTATGTTATTTGTTTCTTTATAGATGTATAAGAGGTTAGCTTTAACCGTTACATTGGTGATAATCTGCTGGCACGGTAAGTTCCTTGTTTTTCTTTATTTCAGATAAACTTATTCTATCTAATATCAAAAAATATTACTACATGTTCATTGAAAACGTATTTTCTACTCTCGTATTATTAGAAGTTAGGTGGGTGTTTAAAAACTGAACACGTATTGCCATTTTATCATTGAGACCGTGTTGACAGAATGAAACTCTATCATGCTTTCAGTCAACTGAAAGATAACTCACTGAAAGACTTGGAAATTTAAATGAGTTTTGCTATTCAGTAACATTTAAGCAACGCGTGTCAAGTCACATTTCAGTTGACTGAATGCCAGAGTTATCCTGATGAAGGTTTGTTTACTTTTATTCGCAATGACTATATTTCGCGATTTACCACCGATAAACTGGTTCACGAAGACTAATGTTCGCCACCTAGCCTTATCCAGGCTCCTCTTGTTATTACAACCATACGACAACGAATGGTTCGCAGTGAGAATTATTCGTGACTACCTCGCCAAATTTTCTCGCACGCGAATAAAATTTGGTTTACATGAATTAAAATGAACGCATTTTGAATTGGCCAAAACATTTCAAATTTATCACAAATGTTTGAATACATTGTATATCATTAGCATCGTTTTTCGTATCCATGTAACTCAATTTACCAATGTTGCTGTTCCAGTTTTAATCGCTATAGGGGGACGACATAGAAGACAAAGACAACGAATTCAAACCAGTACTTTGAAGCAGGGTATTATCATAACACAGCCGCCTACCACTATTCTAGACACAACCGCCAGGTCAGAAACTACCACAATTATAACAGAGTCGACTTCTATGGCACAATCTACCACTAATATGCCAGGATCTACCACTATGTTAGAGAAAACCACTATGCCCGAATCCACTATGCCAGAATTTTTCACTATACCAGAATCCACCACTATGTCAGAGAAAACCACTTTACCAGAATCTACCACTATGCCAGAATCCACTAACATATCAGAGTCTACCACAATGCTAGAATCAACCAATTTGCCTGAGACGAGCACTTTAGCAGAGGCTACCACTAAGACAGAGTCCACTAATATGCCAGAGAATGTCAGTATAAAATCTTTACCACATTTTGCCACAATGCCACAGTCTACAATTGAAATTTCTTCAACGGCTATGCTCATAAACAATGACACGCAGGTAATCATAAACACTAGTACTTGTGTCTGTTTTTGCAAATATAAAAACCAAACTCTAGAGGAGTCAGTCGAAACAAGAAGAAGGGAGTTAACTCTGAACAAAACAAAGTTGTCGTCAACTGTAAGGAGACTCACTTCCGCCGCGGATCATCGAGTGACATCCAGAGTTATCGGAACTGTGGCAATCATAATTCTGACTGTGTGTGGAATGGTTTTCTTCTGTGCCGATATGTATTCTGTCATTATTATTAGTCTCTCAACAATGTTCAAATAGTGTCTCAAAATAGAATATCCATATCATCATCGAACGTTAGTTTCAGAATTTTACAAGTACTTTATGCGGCTTCATCCTTGAACTAACACATTATAAGACATTACCCAAATACTTTTCACTGGCCAAATAGAATTTGAATGTTTAAAAAATCGATAAATTCCTATTATTTCCCAATTATTTCCCCTTTAACTAAGGCGTAGTCCTGCATATGAACACAATATATTCACTTATGCACTTTTGCCTAAACAAGATTTGTGCCAAGTTCGGCTGAGATTGGCTCAGTGGTTTTAGTGAAGAAGATGACAACGCCAGTGACGACACATACAACGGGGAAATTTCGATCAGAAAAAAAAAACCATGAGAGAGAGAGAGAGAGAGAGAGAGAGAGATGTTCTGATTTGTGAATGAAATCAATAAAGTGAATCGATTATCAATGTAAAAATGGCTGGGTTGTCTTTTTCTGTCTGAACAAATCGACAGTTCTATTATATCTTACTTGTATTTATAGTAATTATAGTATTATAGTACGTAGAGTTTGGCTCAGTGAGTAATGTGTGCACCATTGTGATTCTTTTGGTACTAAAGGGATCCATCTGTTAAGTTAGGTCATCATGATATTCAGTAAAGCATCATTGGGATAATCTGGTATATCAAAGTTCACTTGGGATTATTTTGGGTATCATCGGGGTCTAGTGGCGTTTCACTGCATGGGTTCACTGGGGTACCATTGGTTTTTAAGTTCCTTCGGGGTATCATTGGCTAGGGATTCATTGGGGAAAAAAAGACTCTGACACGTTCTGGATATGAATTAAGTTTGTTGGTATATGTGTAGCAAAGCTTAGAGACAAATAACTAAAGACAGAATATGTTATATGGGCCAAAAGTTTGTGAAACGTCTAACTATAAGAAGCTTGATGTATATTTTAACTCAAACTCATGTCAAAAAAATTACTTCAAATACGCCACCTATACCTTTTAAGCAATATGAGCTGCAATTTTCATGCATGTTGAAAATGCTTTTTGCGAAAAATGTTATCTTCTACTAAAATGACAAAAAATGTCATGGTTTTTAAATTTCTTTTAAGCATATTTGTGTGAAAAAAAGCCGTTATGAAGCCTTAGTTGGAGCAAAATTGAATTATTACCGTCCTGAACAAAAATTGATTTGCTATATATTCCTTTGAAGAGAAATCTTTCCTCTCACAAAACTTCATGATTTTTTCAAATCTTATTATCATAAAAATTTTAGTTATATGCAGACTTAACATACATGTACTAGCAGGTTTTTGCAGCAAAATAATGTTCTAAAAGATACAGCTCATATATTGCTTTAACAGAAAAGGAAAATGATATTTTTCTCAGTTATCCATTATTCCAGCAATAAGTATATCCGAAGGCTATAAAACAAAACCAATTCTACTTAAGATATGATAAATACTAGAATGAAATTAATTTCAATTAGGCCTACTTTATTTTTTAAAAAAAACCCAGAAAGGATTGATAACCAATAAATCACGATTTAGAAAAGTAAATACATCGATTACATTTCATGAGTACGGCTATTATAAAGATTGATTGCAAACAGTTACTTTGTTGACATGTTTTAAGCGGACCATTTTGGACTTTTTTAATATTCGAGAAAAAAAATTAAACGTGCGTTTTTAAAAGTAAATATTAATTTTGGTATATAATTATTGCATTTTGTAAATATACGTGCCAGTGAATCGGGAAAGTACATTGAACCATATGTATGTTATGTTTACATTTTATGAATGAGTGTCACGTCTCCTAATAAATCTATAATGAAATGAATGGTTATCCCGAAGGCCATTTGCGTGCAAAAGATAGCTTAGAATTGTCCGACTATCTAATAATATGGAGGGTAATCGCATGCGCAGATCAAGAAAATTATTCCGGGGGGGGGGGGGTCCGATGGCTATATGACTTTGCCAGGGAGTCTGAGGTGTATGTTTGGTAATTTTGGTAATTAAAAGAAATTTGAATTTTGTAGGGGTGGGGGGTGACCCCCCCCCCCACATCCGTGGATGAATCTTGTTAAAAAAATCCAGACATGCAAACGTGTCAATCCGAATATGCAATCGTGCTGGTGTGCGAGACTGAGTATGAATGTGTGTAATTCTGGTCGTGTTACCTATTTAAAACTCAAATATTTGAATAAAGAAAATGTCCCCAAAAGCATCGTTATCGCTACCACAATTTTGAAACAAGACTCCCCCCTCCTCGAAAATGTAAACTGACACGGGGTCGACAGGCTGAGAAATTTAATAACTCAGTTGTCAAAATGAATCAAATTTCCAAAGATAAAAAAATGTTTCATTCTGTCGGTAATTCACACCTCATCAGGGCATGATCTGCCTGATATATTATTATTTTAACCCAATTTGTTTCTAGGTCAATTTAATATGATTAATACAGATAATAGGATACATGATTTGAAACTATTAATGATTGAAAAATATATTTAGTCAATTTGTAGGAAAGTCATACATGTACATGTGTATATATACCCGACTCTACCACACTGCCCGGGCAATCCTATATTATGTTGCATGCGCGGATCCAAAAAATTTTTCCAGGGGGGGGGGGGGGGGTCCGAAGGATAATTGTGTTTGCCAGGGGGGGGGGGGGGGGTCCGAGGCATATTTTCGCGATAATTTTACTATGTAAATTTAATAAATTTTCATTTTCCAGGGGGGGGGGGGGGGGTCGGGACCCCCCGACCCCCCCCCCCCCCCCCCTCTAGATCCGCGCATGATGTTGGATTATATATTTTCCACTTTTGGATTTTAAGAATCATTTGTATCTTTTTTAATTATTCCTCTAGCTATCATGAGAAGGAATTAATTAGGTGGACTACCGAAATAATTTACTGAAATTTACTTTAAAGAGCTTGGATTTTTGGAATTTTTGGAATTTCGATCGAAGCTAGCTTTATACGCCTTCTGCACAGAACGTACATGTATTAAAGTTCGTTTTTGTGAACGATATACGTGCACGGTAAAGTACGATTCGCCCTGTCCTTTCAGTGATAGTGTTGTAGCACATTTTAGGGTCCGTATGATAAATTACATATAATTACTCCAGTAATCATAATGACAAATAGATCGATATATTTTTCTTTAAAATGTACATGTAGTCGGGATCGGCCTTTGAATTAAATGACACGGGTAGATAATGGACACAGACCACAATTATTTTCCCTTCTTATTCCTTTATACAAAAATAAATCATATAAAAAATTCCACCGGCTCAAATGAGTTCAAATACAGCATACCTATAGAATGACACTAGTCCAACAGCATATCCAAACTACAGGAAAATCAATCGAGAGGGGACTGAGATATGGCCCCTAAAATAACCCCTACCATGAAAAATTCACTTTCACTTTGGAATTTGTGTAAACATTGGCCTCTTTACACCCTTTCTATTGCGCCTGTAAAGATAATTTTTCTAAAAAATTTCCTGTCTGTATTTTTTTTCAAACCTTCTTCTTTTCATCCATGCCATTAAAGGAACCAAATTCGACCATTTAGTACCCCTAGGAATTTTTGAAATAATACATACATTTTTAGAATGGAACTACTTGCGTGGTCAATGAGCACGGGGTAAAAATAGTGGTATGTGACCTAATAATTACACAATTTTTCTTTGATTTTGATGAAACTTGGTAGGTAGACACTTATACCCATAATACACCTCCCTGTGAAATTTGGCGGGAATTGTGTATTCTGCATCAGAGTTATAGGCCTTTGAAATCTGGTCCAGGAAGGCTGAAATAACATGCAAAATCTAGCACGTTACACACAATATTCAAATTTCAAGAGCTACATTTAACATTAATTACTTGTCAAAAGTTTCATTAATCTATTACAGTCATTAACCTAACATGTCTACATGATGATGCTAATGATCATTTAATTCTTTTACACCTGGAACTATTTTTTGGAAATTTTTGAAAAAAAATACCCCAAATATGGCTAAATTTTTCAGAAAATGCCAAAAATGAAACATTTAATCACATGCTATGAGCTTGAAAAAATATTGAAAAAATTCTGCATTAAGTTTGCTATAGAAATCAGGTATTTTGATAAATATACAGTGGCTAATCCGTTTACATTAAGCAGATAATCACATAGAACCATTCACACATTTTCAGGAAATGGCACTTGCTGACCAAAGTAGATTAACTCAGAGTACACAGGGCTGATATGGATAGGCATAAAATGCCTTTTGAAACAAAACTAACAATTTAGAAGAATTTAGAATGAATTCTATTTGTCCATTCATTACATATACACTGAATAAATTACTTAAATGTACCCTAATTCATAAAGAGCCTTGGTTCATGAAAACTGTACTCTTAAAACAAAGGGAGATAACTCTACACATTAAAATCCAAAGTAGGGATTTCTTACAAACATTAACGAGAAACTATTTTAGAAATTACAAGTCCATCACCTTCTTTCAGCATTATCTGGTGTGATTAATCTTGAGGAGTTCATACCTTTTGTAGCGAGGATTCACCATTCAAAGTCATGGGTTTCTACATACATTGTGCATTTAGAGGTGAAAATGTCTGGTATGTTACCATGAACTATGATGACCAAGACTCAAATTAATGATGAGAGTGCCAAAAAGATATTACTACAGTAATACAAGTAGTAAAGCTTCTAGCAGACCTCATATATCTTGGGCAATCACTGTTCAATGCCAGCAACCAAACTCATACACATGCTACATTTGTTGGTAGTTACATTTCTAGGACACAAAGAGGGGAAAAAACTGACATAATAAGACTTTAGAGCAGTAATTTAAATAAAAGTTTGCAAGGCATTGATAATTTAGATGCTAAAATGACTATTTCTAACTAGTAAAATGTATATGTCTCATATAAATATCTATACATGAAGGTTTACATACTAGTATTCTAAAGTACTGAGGAAAATGTTGTGATGCCTACTCACCATCAGATTTCAATTGTTAAATTGTAAGAAAAATATGAATAAATGTATAAAATCAACTTACCATTTGTTGTTTTCTTCATTATTTCTCTGTCAAAATGGTGTTAACTGGGGGGGGGGGGGGGGGGGTAGCAGGTGCCCCTTTACCATTTTTACCAGCTTGTATGTCCTGTCATGCAATCTGCTAGGCAGTGAAACATGTCATCATTGAAAGGAATCATAAAGTAACATAAGCCCTACTTTCCTCCTTATGATTTAATCAAAATAATATTAAAGGAAATATATATATACTTTTACATGTAATATGATTAATATGAGAGAGAGAGAGAGAGAGAGAGAGAGAGAGAGAGAGAGATAGAGAGAGAGGGAGAGGGGGGGGGTATATTTAAGGCTTTATAACTTAATGACAAATCGACCAATTCTTTTATGATTTGGGTGATAAGTAAAGTTAACATTAGAAAGTGTTTTTAGACATTTTGCAAGTACTTACGTCCCCTGTTTGACTCATTGATGACACCATGCTGTTCACACCCCGTTCAAATCCATTTCACACAATTTTTACCGTTATTTTTTCATATTATCTGCCAAAATTGAAAAAGAACCCCACAAAATGTCATTATTCATCCTAATTGTTTGAAAAATAACGAAAAATTAGACTTAAGTTGATAAACGTGGATTTTGACCTTTGACCTGATAGGACACAGACCACAATTATTTTCCCTTCTTATTCCTTTATACAAAAATAAATCATATAAAAAATTCCACCGGCTCAAATGAGTTCAAATACAGCATACCTATAGAATGACACTAGTCCAACAGCATATCCAAACTACAGGAAAATCAATCGAGAGGGGACTGAGATATGGCCCCTAAAATAACCCCTACCATGAAAAATTACTTTCACTTTGGAATTTGTGTAAACATTGGCCTCTTTACACCCTTTCTATTGCGCCTGTAAAGATAATTTTTCTAAAAAATTTCCTGTCTGTATTTTTTTTCAAACCTTCTTCTTTCCATCCATGCCATTAAAGGAACCAAATTCGACCATTTAGTACCCCTAGGAATTTTTGAAATAATACATACATTTTTAGAATGGAACTACTTGCGTGGTCAATGAGCACGGGGTAAAAATAGTGGTATGTGACCTAATAATTACACAATTTTTCTTTGATTTTGATGAAACTTGGTAGGTAGACACTTATACCCATAATACACCTCCCTGTGAAATTTGGCGGGAATTGTGTATTCTGCATCAGAGTTATAGGCCTTTGAAATCTGGTCCAGGAAGGCTGAAATAACATGCAAAATCTAGCACGTTACACACAATATTCAAATTTCAAGAGCTACATTTAACATTAATTACTTGTCAAAAGTTTCATTAATCTATTACAGTCATTAACCTAACATGTCTACATGATGATGCTAATGATCATTTAATTCTTTTACACCTGGAACTATTTTTTGGAAATTTTTGAAAAAAATACCCCAAATATGGCTAAATTTTTCAGAAAATGCCAAAAATGAAACATTTAATCACATGCTATGAGCTTGAAAAAATATTGAAAAAATTCTGCATTAAGTTTGCTATAGAAATCAGGTATTTTGATAAATATACAGTGGCTAATCCGTTTACATTAAGCAGATAATCACATAGAACCATTCACACATTTTCAGGAAATGGCACTTGCTGACCAAAGTAGATTAACTCAGAGTACACAGGGCTGATATGGATAGGCATAAAATGCCTTTTGAAACAAAACTAACAATTTAGAAGAATTTAGAATGAATTCTATTTGTCCATTCATTACATATACACTGAATAAATTACTTAAATGTACCCTAATTCATAAAGAGCCTTGGTTCATGAAAACTGTACTCTTAAAACAAAGGGAGATAACTCTACACATTAAAATCCAAAGTAGGGATTTCTTACAAACATTAACGAGAAACTATTTTAGAAATTACAAGTCCATCACCTTCTTTCAGCATTATCTGGTGTGATTAATCTTGAGGAGTTCATACCTTTTGTAGCGAGGATTCACCATTCAAAGTCATGGGTTTCTACATACATTGTGCATTTAGAGGTGAAAATGTCTGGTATGTTACCATGAACTATGATGACCAAGACTCAAATTAATGATGAGAGTGCCAAAAAGATATTACTACAGTAATACAAGTAGTAAAGCTTCTAGCAGACCTCATATATCTTGGGCAATCACTGTTCAATGCCAGCAACCAAACTCATACACATGCTACATTTGTTGGTAGTTACATTTCTAGGACACAAAGAGGGGAAAAAACTGACATAATAAGACTTTAGAGCAGTAATTTAAATAAAAGTTTGCAAGGCATTGATAATTTAGATGCTAAAATGACTATTTCTAACTAGTAAAATGTATATGTCTCATATAAATATCTATACATGAAGGTTTACATACTAGTATTCTAAAGTACTGAGGAAAATGTTGTGATGCCTACTCACCATCAGATTTCAATTGTTAAATTGTAAGAAAAATATGAATAAATGTATAAAATCAACTTACCATTTGTTGTTTTCTTCATTATTTCTCTGTCAAAATGGTGTTAACTGGGGGGGGGGGGGGGTAGCAGGTGCCCCTTTACCATTTTTACCAGCTTGTATGTCCTGTCATGCAATCTGCTAGGCAGTGAAACATGTCATCATTGAAAGGAATCATAAAGTAACATAAGCCCTACTTTCCTCCTTATGATTTAATCAAAATAATATTAAAGGAAATATATATATACTTTTACATGTAATATGATTAATATGAGAGAGAGAGAGAGAGAGAGAGAGAGGAGAGAGAGAGATAGAGAGAGAGGGAGAGGGGGGGGGGGTATATTTAAGGCTTTATAACTTAATGACAAATCGACCAATTCTTTTATGATTTGGGTGATAAGTAAAGTTAACATTAGAAAGTGTTTTTAGACATTTTGCAAGTACTTACGTCCCCTGTTTGACTCATTGATGACACCATGCTGTTCACACCCCGTTCAAATCCATTTCACACAATTTTTACCGTTATTTTTTCATATTATCTGCCAAAATTGAAAAAGAACCCCACAAAATGTCATTATTCATCCTAATTGTTTGAAAAATAACGAAAAATTAGACTTAAGTTGATAAACGTGGATTTTGACCTTTGACCTGATAATTACACAATTTTTCTTTGATTTTGATGAAACTTGGTAGGTAGACACTTATACCCATAATACACCTCCCTGTGAAATTTGGCGGGAATTGTGTATTCTGCATCAGAGTTATAGGCCTTTGAAATCTGGTCCAGGAAGGCTGAAATAACATGCAAAATCTAGCACGTTACACACAATATTCAAATTTCAAGAGCTACATTTAACATTAATTACTTGTCAAAAGTTTCATTAATCTATTACAGTCATTAACCTAACATGTCTACATGATGATGCTAATGATCATTTAATTCTTTTACACCTGGAACTATTTTTTGGAAATTTTTGAAAAAAATACCCCAAATATGGCTAAATTTTTCAGAAAATGCCAAAAATGAAACATTTAATCACATGCTATGAGCTTGAAAAAATATTGAAAAAATTCTGCATTAAGTTTGCTATAGAAATCAGGTATTTTGATAAATATACAGTGGCTAATCCGTTTACATTAAGCAGATAATCACATAGAACCATTCACACATTTTCAGGAAATGGCACTTGCTGACCAAAGTAGATTAACTCAGAGTACACAGGGCTGATATGGATAGGCATAAAATGCCTTTTGAAACAAAACTAACAATTTAGAAGAATTTAGAATGAATTCTATTTGTCCATTCATTACATATACACTGAATAAATTACTTAAATGTACCCTAATTCATAAAGAGCCTTGGTTCATGAAAACTGTACTCTTAAAACAAAGGGAGATAACTCTACACATTAAAATCCAAAGTAGGGATTTCTTACAAACATTAACGAGAAACTATTTTAGAAATTACAAGTCCATCACCTTCTTTCAGCATTATCTGGTGTGATTAATCTTGAGGAGTTCATACCTTTTGTAGCGAGGATTCACCATTCAAAGTCATGGGTTTCTACATACATTGTGCATTTAGAGGTGAAAATGTCTGGTATGTTACCATGAACTATGATGACCAAGACTCAAATTAATGATGAGAGTGCCAAAAAGATATTACTACAGTAATACAAGTAGTAAAGCTTCTAGCAGACCTCATATATCTTGGGCAATCACTGTTCAATGCCAGCAACCAAACTCATACACATGCTACATTTGTTGGTAGTTACATTTCTAGGACACAAAGAGGGGAAAAAACTGACATAATAAGACTTTAGAGCAGTAATTTAAATAAAAGTTTGCAAGGCATTGATAATTTAGATGCTAAAATGACTATTTCTAACTAGTAAAATGTATATGTCTCATATAAATATCTATACATGAAGGTTTACATACTAGTATTCTAAAGTACTGAGGAAAATGTTGTGATGCCTACTCACCATCAGATTTCAATTGTTAAATTGTAAGAAAAATATGAATAAATGTATAAAATCAACTTACCATTTGTTGTTTTCTTCATTATTTCTCTGTCAAAATGGTGTTAACTGGGGGGGGGGGGGGGTAGCAGGTGCCCCTTTACCATTTTTACCAGCTTGTATGTCCTGTCATGCAATCTGCTAGGCAGTGAAACATGTCATCATTGAAAGGAATCATAAAGTAACATAAGCCCTACTTTCCTCCTTATGATTTAATCAAAATAATATTAAAGGAAATATATATATACTTTTACATGTAATATGATTAATATGAGAGAGAGAGAGAGAGAGAGAGAGAGAGAGAGAGAGAGAGAGAGAGAGAGAGAGAGAGAGAGATAGAGAGAGAGGGAGAGGGGGGGGGTATATTTAAGGCTTTATAACTTAATGACAAATCGACCAATTCTTTTATGATTTGGGTGATAAGTAAAGTTAACATTAGAAAGTGTTTTTAGACATTTTGCAAGTACTTACGTCCCCTGTTTGACTCATTGATGACACCATGCTGTTCACACCCCGTTCAAATCCATTTCACACAATTTTTACCGTTATTTTTTCATATTATCTGCCAAAATTGAAAAAGAACCCCACAAAATGTCATTATTCATCCTAATTGTTTGAAAAATAACGAAAAATTAGACTTAAGTTGATAAACGTGGATTTTGACCTTTGACCTGATAGGACACAGACCACAATTATTTTCCCTTCTTATTCCTTTATACAAAAATAAATCATATAAAAAATTCCACCGGCTCAAATGAGTTCAAATACAGCATACCTATAGAATGACACTAGTCCAACAGCATATCCAAACTACAGGAAAATCAATCGAGAGGGGACTGAGATATGGCCCCTAAAATAACCCCTACCATGAAAAATTCACTTTCACTTTGGAATTTGTGTAAACATTGGCCTCTTTACACCCTTTCTATTGCGCCTGTAAAGATAATTTTTCTAAAAAATTTCCTGTCTGTATTTTTTTTCAAACCTTCTTCTTTCCATCCATGCCATTAAAGGAACCAAATTCGACCATTTAGTACCCCTAGGAATTTTTGAAATAATACATACATTTTTAGAATGGAACTACTTGCGTGGTCAATGAGCACGGGGTAAAAATAGTGGTATGTGACCTAATAATTACACAATTTTTCTTTGATTTTGATGAAACTTGGTAGGTAGACACTTATACCCATAATACACCTCCCTGTGAAATTTGGCGGGAATTGTGTATTCTGCATCAGAGTTATAGGCCTTTGAAATCTGGTCCAGGAAGGCTGAAATAACATGCAAAATCTAGCACGTTACACACAATATTCAAATTTCAAGAGCTACATTTAACATTAATTACTTGTCAAAAGTTTCATTAATCTATTACAGTCATTAACCTAACATGTCTACATGATGATGCTAATGATCATTTAATTCTTTTACACCTGGAACTATTTTTTGGAAATTTTTGAAAAAAATACCCCAAATATGGCTAAATTTTTCAGAAAATGCCAAAAATGAAACATTTAATCACATGCTATGAGCTTGAAAAAATATTGAAAAAATTCTGCATTAAGTTTGCTATAGAAATCAGGTATTTTGATAAATATACAGTGGCTAATCCGTTTACATTAAGCAGATAATCACATAGAACCATTCACACATTTTCAGGAAATGGCACTTGCTGACCAAAGTAGATTAACTCAGAGTACACAGGGCTGATATGGATAGGCATAAAATGCCTTTTGAAACAAAACTAACAATTTAGAAGAATTTAGAATGAATTCTATTTGTCCATTCATTACATATACACTGAATAAATTACTTAAATGTACCCTAATTCATAAAGAGCCTTGGTTCATGAAAACTGTACTCTTAAAACAAAGGGAGATAACTCTACACATTAAAATCCAAAGTAGGGATTTCTTACAAACATTAACGAGAAACTATTTTAGAAATTACAAGTCCATCACCTTCTTTCAGCATTATCTGGTGTGATTAATCTTGAGGAGTTCATACCTTTTGTAGCGAGGATTCACCATTCAAAGTCATGGGTTTCTACATACATTGTGCATTTAGAGGTGAAAATGTCTGGTATGTTACCATGAACTATGATGACCAAGACTCAAATTAATGATGAGAGTGCCAAAAAGATATTACTACAGTAATACAAGTAGTAAAGCTTCTAGCAGACCTCATATATCTTGGGCAATCACTGTTCAATGCCAGCAACCAAACTCATACACATGCTACATTTGTTGGTAGTTACATTTCTAGGACACAAAGAGGGGAAAAAACTGACATAATAAGACTTTAGAGCAGTAATTTAAATAAAAGTTTGCAAGGCATTGATAATTTAGATGCTAAAATGACTATTTCTAACTAGTAAAATGTATATGTCTCATATAAATATCTATACATGAAGGTTTACATACTAGTATTCTAAAGTACTGAGGAAAATGTTGTGATGCCTACTCACCATCAGATTTCAATTGTTAAATTGTAAGAAAAATATGAATAAATGTATAAAATCAACTTACCATTTGTTGTTTTCTTCATTATTTCTCTGTCAAAATGGTGTTAACTGGGGGGGGGGGGGGGGGTAGCAGGTGCCCCTTTACCATTTTTACCAGCTTGTATGTCCTGTCATGCAATCTGCTAGGCAGTGAAACATGTCATCATTGAAAGGAATCATAAAGTAACATAAGCCCTACTTTCCTCCTTATGATTTAATCAAAATAATATTAAAGGAAATATATATATACTTTTACATGTAATATGATTAATATGAGAGAGAGAGAGAGAGAGAGAGAGAGAGAGAGAGAGAGAGAGAGAGATAGAGAGAGAGGGAGAGGGGGGGGGTATATTTAAGGCTTTATAACTTAATGACAAATCGACCAATTCTTTTATGATTTGGGTGATAAGTAAAGTTAACATTAGAAAGTGTTTTTAGACATTTTGCAAGTACTTACGTCCCCTGTTTGACTCATTGATGACACCATGCTGTTCACACCCCGTTCAAATCCATTTCACACAATTTTTACCGTTATTTTTTCATATTATCTGCCAAAATTGAAAAAGAACCCCACAAAATGTCATTATTCATCCTAATTGTTTGAAAAATAACGAAAAATTAGACTTAAGTTGATAAACGTGGATTTTGACCTTTGACCTGATAGGACACAGACCACAATTATTTTCCCTTCTTATTCCTTTATACAAAAATAAATCATATAAAAAATTCCACCGGCTCAAATGAGTTCAAATACAGCATACCTATAGAATGACACTAGTCCAACAGCATATCCAAACTACAGGAAAATCAATCGAGAGGGGACTGAGATATGGCCCCTAAAATAACCCCTACCATGAAAAATTCACTTTCACTTTGGAATTTGTGTAAACATTGGCCTCTTTACACCCTTTCTATTGCGCCTGTAAAGATAATTTTTCTAAAAAATTTCCTGTCTGTATTTTTTTTCAAACCTTCTTCTTTCCATCCATGCCATTAAAGGAACCAAATTCGACCATTTAGTACCCCTAGGAATTTTTGAAATAATACATACATTTTTAGAATGGAACTACTTGCGTGGTCAATGAGCACGGGGTAAAAATAGTGGTATGTGACCTAATAATTACACAATTTTTCTTTGATTTTGATGAAACTTGGTAGGTAGACACTTATACCCATAATACACCTCCCTGTGAAATTTGGCGGGAATTGTGTATTCTGCATCAGAGTTATAGGCCTTTGAAATCTGGTCCAGGAAGGCTGAAATAACATGCAAAATCTAGCACGTTACACACAATATTCAAATTTCAAGAGCTACATTTAACATTAATTACTTGTCAAAAGTTTCATTAATCTATTACAGTCATTAACCTAACATGTCTACATGATGATGCTAATGATCATTTAATTCTTTTACACCTGGAACTATTTTTTGGAAATTTTTGAAAAAAATACCCCAAATATGGCTAAATTTTTCAGAAAATGCCAAAAATGAAACATTTAATCACATGCTATGAGCTTGAAAAAATATTGAAAAAATTCTGCATTAAGTTTGCTATAGAAATCAGGTATTTTGATAAATATACAGTGGCTAATCCGTTTACATTAAGCAGATAATCACATAGAACCATTCACACATTTTCAGGAAATGGCACTTGCTGACCAAAGTAGATTAACTCAGAGTACACAGGGCTGATATGGATAGGCATAAAATGCCTTTTGAAACAAAACTAACAATTTAGAAGAATTTAGAATGAATTCTATTTGTCCATTCATTACATATACACTGAATAAATTACTTAAATGTACCCTAATTCATAAAGAGCCTTGGTTCATGAAAACTGTACTCTTAAAACAAAGGGAGATAACTCTACACATTAAAATCCAAAGTAGGGATTTCTTACAAACATTAACGAGAAACTATTTTAGAAATTACAAGTCCATCACCTTCTTTCAGCATTATCTGGTGTGATTAATCTTGAGGAGTTCATACCTTTGTAGCGAGGATTCACCATTCAAAGTCATGGGTTTCTACATACATTGTGCATTTAGAGGTGAAAATGTCTGGTATGTTACCATGAACTATGATGACCAAGACTCAAATTAATGATGAGAGTGCCAAAAAGATATTACTACAGTAATACAAGTAGTAAAGCTTCTAGCAGACCTCATATATCTTGGGCAATCACTGTTCAATGCCAGCAACCAAACTCATACACATGCTACATTTGTTGGTAGTTACATTTCTAGGACACAAAGAGGGGAAAAAACTGACATAATAAGACTTTAGAGCAGTAATTTAAATAAAAGTTTGCAAGGCATTGATAATTTAGATGCTAAAATGACTATTTCTAACTAGTAAAATGTATATGTCTCATATAAATATCTATACATGAAGGTTTACATACTAGTATTCTAAAGTACTGAGGAAAATGTTGTGATGCCTACTCACCATCAGATTTCAATTGTTAAATTGTAAGAAAAATATGAATAAATGTATAAAATCAACTTACCATTTGTTGTTTTCTTCATTATTTCTCTGTCAAAATGGTGTTAACTGGGGGGGGGGGGGGTAGCAGGTGCCCCTTTACCATTTTTACCAGCTTGTATGTCCTGTCATGCAATCTGCTAGGCAGTGAAACATGTCATCATTGAAAGGAATCATAAAGTAACATAAGCCCTACTTTCCTCCTTATGATTTAATCAAAATAATATTAAAGGAAATATATATATACTTTTACATGTAATATGATTAATATGAGAGAGAGAGAGAGAGAGAGAGAGAGAGAGAGAGAGAGAGAGAGAGAGAGATAGAGAGAGAGGGAGAGGGGGGGGGGTATATTTAAGGCTTTATAACTTAATGACAAATCGACCAATTCTTTTATGATTTGGGTGATAAGTAAAGTTAACATTAGAAAGTGTTTTTAGACATTTTGCAAGTACTTACGTCCCCTGTTTGACTCATTGATGACACCATGCTGTTCACACCCCGTTCAAATCCATTTCACACAATTTTTACCGTTATTTTTTCATATTATCTGCCAAAATTGAAAAAGAACCCCACAAAATGTCATTATTCATCCTAATTGTTTGAAAAATAACGAAAAATTAGACTTAAGTTGATAAACGTGGATTTTGACCTTTGACCTGATAGGACACAGACCACAATTATTTTCCCTTCTTATTCCTTTATACAAAAATAAATCATATAAAAAATTCCACCGGCTCAAATGAGTTCAAATACAGCATACCTATAGAATGACACTAGTCCAACAGCATATCCAAACTACAGGAAAATCAATCGAGAGGGGACTGAGATATGGCCCCTAAAATAACCCCTACCATGAAAAATTCACTTTCACTTTGGAATTTGTGTAAACATTGGCCTCTTTACACCCTTTCTATTGCGCCTGTAAAGATAATTTTTCTAAAAAATTTCCTGTCTGTATTTTTTTTCAAACCTTCTTCTTTCCATCCATGCCATTAAAGGAACCAAATTCGACCATTTAGTACCCCTAGGAATTTTTGAAATAATACATACATTTTTAGAATGGAACTACTTGCGTGGTCAATGAGCACGGGGTAAAAATAGTGGTATGTGACCTAATAATTACACAATTTTTCTTTGATTTTGATGAAACTTGGTAGGTAGACACTTATACCCATAATACACCTCCCTGTGAAATTTGGCGGGAATTGTGTATTCTGCATCAGAGTTATAGGCCTTTGAAATCTGGTCCAGGAAGGCTGAAATAACATGCAAAATCTAGCACGTTACACACAATATTCAAATTTCAAGAGCTACATTTAACATTAATTACTTGTCAAAAGTTTCATTAATCTATTACAGTCATTAACCTAACATGTCTACATGATGATGCTAATGATCATTTAATTCTTTTACACCTGGAACTATTTTTTGGAAATTTTTGAAAAAAATACCCCAAATATGGCTAAATTTTTCAGAAAATGCCAAAAATGAAACATTTAATCACATGCTATGAGCTTGAAAAAATATTGAAAAAATTCTGCATTAAGTTTGCTATAGAAATCAGGTATTTTGATAAATATACAGTGGCTAATCCGTTTACATTAAGCAGATAATCACATAGAACCATTCACACATTTTCAGGAAATGGCACTTGCTGACCAAAGTAGATTAACTCAGAGTACACAGGGCTGATATGGATAGGCATAAAATGCCTTTTGAAACAAAACTAACAATTTAGAAGAATTTAGAATGAATTCTATTTGTCCATTCATTACATATACACTGAATAAATTACTTAAATGTACCCTAATTCATAAAGAGCCTTGGTTCATGAAAACTGTACTCTTAAAACAAAGGGAGATAACTCTACACATTAAAATCCAAAGTAGGGATTTCTTACAAACATTAACGAGAAACTATTTTAGAAATTACAAGTCCATCACCTTCTTTCAGCATTATCTGGTGTGATTAATCTTGAGGAGTTCATACCTTTTGTAGCGAGGATTCACCATTCAAAGTCATGGGTTTCTACATACATTGTGCATTTAGAGGTGAAAATGTCTGGTATGTTACCATGAACTATGATGACCAAGACTCAAATTAATGATGAGAGTGCCAAAAAGATATTACTACAGTAATACAAGTAGTAAAGCTTCTAGCAGACCTCATATATCTTGGGCAATCACTGTTCAATGCCAGCAACCAAACTCATACACATGCTACATTTGTTGGTAGTTACATTTCTAGGACACAAAGAGGGGAAAAAAACTGACATAATAAGACTTTAGAGCAGTAATTTAAATAAAAGTTTGCAAGGCATTGATAATTTAGATGCTAAAATGACTATTTCTAACTAGTAAAATGTATATGTCTCATATAAATATCTATACATGAAGGTTTACATACTAGTATTCTAAAGTACTGAGGAAAATGTTGTGATGCCTACTCACCATCAGATTTCAATTGTTAAATTGTAAGAAAAATATGAATAAATGTATAAAATCAACTTACCATTTGTTGTTTTCTTCATTATTTCTCTGTCAAAATGGTGTTAACTGGGGGGGGGGGGGGGGTAGCAGGTGCCCCTTTACCATTTTTACCAGCTTGTATGTCCTGTCATGCAATCTGCTAGGCAGTGAAACATGTCATCATTGAAAGGAATCATAAAGTAACATAAGCCCTACTTTCCTCCTTATGATTTAATCAAAATAATATTAAAGGAAATATATATATACTTTTACATGTAATATGATTAATATGAGAGAGAGAGAGAGAGAGAGAGAGAGAGAGAGAGAGAGAGAGAGAGAGAGAGAGAGAGAGAGATAGAGAGAGAGGGAGAGGGGGGG
Organism: Magallana angulata; assembly: GCF_025612915.1. Taxonomy (NCBI): domain Eukaryota; kingdom Metazoa; phylum Mollusca; class Bivalvia; order Ostreida; family Ostreidae; genus Magallana; species Magallana angulata. Next base: position 27,178,528 of record NC_069112.1, read on the forward strand.
GGTATATTTAAGGCTTTATAACTTAATGACAAATCGACCAATTCTTTTATGATTTGGGTGATAAGTAAAGTTAACATTAGAAAGTGTTTTTAGACATTTTGCAAGTACTTACGTCCCCTGTTTGACTCATTGATGACACCATGCTGTTCACACCCCGTTCAAATCCATTTCACACAATTTTTACCGTTATTTTTTCATATTATCTGCCAAAATTGAAAAAGAACCCCACAAAATGTCATTATTCATCCTAATTGTTTGAAAAATAACGAAAAATTAGACTTAAGTTGATAAACGTGGATTTTGACCTTTGACCTGATAGGACACAGACCACAATTATTTTCCCTTCTTATTCCTTTATACAAAAATAAATCATATAAAAAATTCCACCGGCTCAAATGAGTTCAAATACAGCATACCTATAGAATGACACTAGTCCAACAGCATATCCAAACTACAGGAAAATCAATCGAGAGGGGACTGAGATATGGCCCCTAAAATAACCCCTACCATGAAAAATTCACTTTCACTTTGGAATTTGTGTAAACATTGGCCTCTTTACACCCTTTCTATTGCGCCTGTAAAGATAATTTTTCTAAAAAATTTCCTGTCTGTATTTTTTTTCAAACCTTCTTCTTTCCATCCATGCCATTAAAGGAACCAAATTCGACCATTTAGTACCCCTAGGAATTTTTGAAATAATACATACATTTTTAGAATGGAACTACTTGCGTGGTCAATGAGCACGGGGTAAAAATAGTGGTATGTGACCTAATAATTACACAATTTTTCTTTGATTTTGATGAAACTTGGTAGGTAGACACTTATACCCATAATACACCTCCCTGTGAAATTTGGCGGGAATTGTGTATTCTGCATCAGAGTTATAGGCCTTTGAAATCTGGTCCAGGAAGGCTGAAATAACATGCAAAATCTAGCACGTTACACACAATATTCAAATTTCAAGAGCTACATTTAACATTAATTACTTGTCAAAAGTTTCATTAATCTATTACAGTCATTAACCTAACATGTCTACATGATGATGCTAATGATCATTTAATTCTTTTACACCTGGAACTATTTTTTGGAAATTTTTGAAAAAAATACCCCAAATATGGCTAAATTTTTCAGAAAATGCCAAAAATGAAACATTTAATCACATGCTATGAGCTTGAAAAAATATTGAAAAAATTCTGCATTAAGTTTGCTATAGAAATCAGGTATTTTGATAAATATACAGTGGCTAATCCGTTTACATTAAGCAGATAATCACATAGAACCATTCACACATTTTCAGGAAATGGCACTTGCTGACCAAAGTAGATTAACTCAGAGTACACAGGGCTGATATGGATAGGCATAAAATGCCTTTTGAAACAAAACTAACAATTTAGAAGAATTTAGAATGAATTCTATTTGTCCATTCATTACATATACACTGAATAAATTACTTAAATGTACCCTAATTCATAAAGAGCCTTGGTTCATGAAAACTGTACTCTTAAAACAAAGGGAGATAACTCTACACATTAAAATCCAAAGTAGGGATTTCTTACAAACATTAACGAGAAACTATTTTAGAAATTACAAGTCCATCACCTTCTTTCAGCATTATCTGGTGTGATTAATCTTGAGGAGTTCATACCTTTTGTAGCGAGGATTCACCATTCAAAGTCATGGGTTTCTACATACATTGTGCATTTAGAGGTGAAAATGTCTGGTATGTTACCATGAACTATGATGACCAAGACTCAAATTAATGATGAGAGTGCCAAAAAGATATTACTACAGTAATACAAGTAGTAAAGCTTCTAGCAGACCTCATATATCTTGGGCAATCACTGTTCAATGCCAGCAACCAAACTCATACACATGCTACATTTGTTGGTAGTTACATTTCTAGGACACAAAGAGGGGAAAAAACTGACATAATAAGACTTTAGAGCAGTAATTTAAATAAAAGTTTGCAAGGCATTGATAATTTAGATGCTAAAATGACTATTTCTAACTAGTAAAATGTATATGTCTCATATAAATATCTATACATGAAGGTTTACATACTAGTATTCTAAAGTACTGAGGAAAATGTTGTGATGCCTACTCACCATCAGATTTCAATTGTTAAATTGTAAGAAAAATATGAATAAATGTATAAAATCAACTTACCATTTGTTGTTTTCTTCATTATTTCTCTGTCAAAATGGTGTTAACTGGGGGGGGGGGGGGGGGGTAGCAGGTGCCCCTTTACCATTTTTACCAGCTTGTATGTCCTGTCATGCAATCTGCTAGGCAGTGAAACATGTCATCATTGAAAGGAATCATAAAGTAACATAAGCCCTACTTTCCTCCTTATGATTTAATCAAAATAATATTAAAGGAAATATATATATACTTTTACATGTAATATGATTAATATGAGAGAGAGAGAGAGAGAGAGAGAGAGAGAGAGAGAGAGAGAGATAGAGAGAGAGGGAGAGGGGGGGGGTATATTTAAGGCTTTATAACTTAATGACAAATCGACCAATTCTTTTATGATTTGGGTGATAAGTAAAGTTAACATTAGAAAGTGTTTTTAGACATTTTGCAAGTACTTACGTCCCCTGTTTGACTCATTGATGACACCATGCTGTTCACACCCCGTTCAAATCCATTTCACACAATTTTTACCGTTATTTTTTCATATTATCTGCCAAAATTGAAAAAGAACCCCACAAAATGTCATTATTCATCCTAATTGTTTGAAAAATAACGAAAAATTAGACTTAAGTTTGATAAACGTGGATTTTGACCTTTGACCTGATAGGACACAGACCACAATTATTTTCCCTTCTTATTCCTTTATACAAAAATAAATCATATAAAAAATTCCACCGGCTCAAATGAGTTCAAATACAGCATACCTATAGAATGACACTAGTCCAACAGCATATCCAAACTACAGGAAAATCAATCGAGAGGGGACTGAGATATGGCCCCTAAAATAACCCCTACCATGAAAAATTCACTTTCACTTTGGAATTTGTGTAAACATTGGCCTCTTTACACCCTTTCTATTGCGCCTGTAAAGATAATTTTTCTAAAAAATTTCCTGTCTGTATTTTTTTTCAAACCTTCTTCTTTCCATCCATGCCATTAAAGGAACCAAATTCGACCATTTAGTACCCCTAGGAATTTTTGAAATAATACATACATTTTTAGAATGGAACTACTTGCGTGGTCAATGAGCACGGGGTAAAAATAGTGGTATGTGACCTAATAATTACACAATTTTTCTTTGATTTTGATGAAACTTGGTAGGTAGACACTTATACCCATAATACACCTCCCTGTGAAATTTGGCGGGAATTGTGTATTCTGCATCAGAGTTATAGGCCTTTGAAATCTGGTCCAGGAAGGCTGAAATAACATGCAAAATCTAGCACGTTACACACAATATTCAAATTTCAAGAGCTACATTTAACATTAATTACTTGTCAAAAGTTTCATTAATCTATTACAGTCATTAACCTAACATGTCTACATGATGATGCTAATGATCATTTAATTCTTTTACACCTGGAACTATTTTTTGGAAATTTTTGAAAAAAATACCCCAAATATGGCTAAATTTTTCAGAAAATGCCAAAAATGAAACATTTAATCACATGCTATGAGCTTGAAAAAATATTGAAAAAATTCTGCATTAAGTTTGCTATAGAAATCAGGTATTTTGATAAATATACAGTGGCTAATCCGTTTACATTAAGCAGATAATCACATAGAACCATTCACACATTTTCAGGAAATGGCACTTGCTGACCAAAGTAGATTAACTCAGAGTACACAGGGCTGATATGGATAGGCATAAAATGCCTTTTGAAACAAAACTAACAATTTAGAAGAATTTAGAATGAATTCTATTTGTCCATTCATTACATATACACTGAATAAATTACTTAAATGTACCCTAATTCATAAAGAGCCTTGGTTCATGAAAACTGTACTCTTAAAACAAAGGGAGATAACTCTACACATTAAAATCCAAAGTAGGGATTTCTTACAAACATTAACGAGAAACTATTTTAGAAATTACAAGTCCATCACCTTCTTTCAGCATTATCTGGTGTGATTAATCTTGAGGAGTTCATACCTTTTGTAGCGAGGATTCACCATTCAAAGTCATGGGTTTCTACATACATTGTGCATTTAGAGGTGAAAATGTCTGGTATGTTACCATGAACTATGATGACCAAGACTCAAATTAATGATGAGAGTGCCAAAAAGATATTACTACAGTAATACAAGTAGTAAAGCTTCTAGCAGACCTCATATATCTTGGGCAATCACTGTTCAATGCCAGCAACCAAACTCATACACATGCTACATTTGTTGGTAGTTACATTTCTAGGACACAAAGAGGGGAAAAAACTGACATAATAAGACTTTAGAGCAGTAATTTAAATAAAAGTTTGCAAGGCATTGATAATTTAGATGCTAAAATGACTATTTCTAACTAGTAAAATGTATATGTCTCATATAAATATCTATACATGAAGGTTTACATACTAGTATTCTAAAGTACTGAGGAAAATGTTGTGATGCCTACTCACCATCAGATTTCAATTGTTAAATTGTAAGAAAAATATGAATAAATGTATAAAATCAACTTACCATTTGTTGTTTTCTTCATTATTTCTCTGTCAAAATGGTGTTAACTGGGGGGGGGGGGGGGGTAGCAGGTGCCCCTTTACCATTTTTACCAGCTTGTATGTCCTGTCATGCAATCTGCTAGGCAGTGAAACATGTCATCATTGAAAGGAATCATAAAGTAACATAAGCCCTACTTTCCTCCTTATGATTTAATCAAAATAATATTAAAGGAAATATATATATACTTTTACATGTAATATGATTAATATGAGAGAGAGAGAGAGAGAGAGAGAGAGAGAGAGAGAGAGATAGAGAGAGAGGGAGAGGGGGGGGGGTATATTTAAGGCTTTATAACTTAATGACAAATCGACCAATTCTTTTATGATTTGGGTGATAAGTAAAGTTAACATTAGAAAGTGTTTTTAGACATTTTGCAAGTACTTACGTCCCCTGTTTGACTCATTGATGACACCATGCTGTTCACACCCCGTTCAAATCCATTTCACACAATTTTTACCGTTATTTTTTCATATTATCTGCCAAAATTGAAAAAGAACCCCACAAAATGTCATTATTCATCCTAATTGTTTGAAAAATAACGAAAAATTAGACTTAAGTTGATAAACGTGGATTTTGACCTTTGACCTGATAATTACACAATTTTTCTTTGATTTTGATGAAACTTGGTAGGTAGACACTTATACCCATAATACACCTCCCTGTGAAATTTGGCGGGAATTGTGTATTCTGCATCAGAGTTATAGGCCTTTGAAATCTGGTCCAGGAAGGCTGAAATAACATGCAAAATCTAGCACGTTACACACAATATTCAAATTTCAAGAGCTACATTTAACATTAATTACTTGTCAAAAGTTTCATTAATCTATTACAGTCATTAACCTAACATGTCTACATGATGATGCTAATGATCATTTAATTCTTTTACACCTGGAACTATTTTTTGGAAATTTTTGAAAAAAATACCCCAAATATGGCTAAATTTTTCAGAAAATGCCAAAAATGAAACATTTAATCACATGCTATGAGCTTGAAAAAATATTGAAAAAATTCTGCATTAAGTTTGCTATAGAAATCAGGTATTTTGATAAATATACAGTGGCTAATCCGTTTACATTAAGCAGATAATCACATAGAACCATTCACACATTTTCAGGAAATGGCACTTGCTGACCAAAGTAGATTAACTCAGAGTACACAGGGCTGATATGGATAGGCATAAAATGCCTTTTGAAACAAAACTAACAATTTAGAAGAATTTAGAATGAATTCTATTTGTCCATTCATTACATATACACTGAATAAATTACTTAAATGTACCCTAATTCATAAAGAGCCTTGGTTCATGAAAACTGTACTCTTAAAACAAAGGGAGATAACTCTACACATTAAAATCCAAAGTAGGGATTTCTTACAAACATTAACGAGAAACTATTTTAGAAATTACAAGTCCATCACCTTCTTTCAGCATTATCTGGTGTGATTAATCTTGAGGAGTTCATACCTTTTGTAGCGAGGATTCACCATTCAAAGTCATGGGTTTCTACATACATTGTGCATTTAGAGGTGAAAATGTCTGGTATGTTACCATGAACTATGATGACCAAGACTCAAATTAATGATGAGAGTGCCAAAAAGATATTACTACAGTAATACAAGTAGTAAAGCTTCTAGCAGACCTCATATATCTTGGGCAATCACTGTTCAATGCCAGCAACCAAACTCATACACATGCTACATTTGTTGGTAGTTACATTTCTAGGACACAAAGAGGGGAAAAAACTGACATAATAAGACTTTAGAGCAGTAATTTAAATAAAAGTTTGCAAGGCATTGATAATTTAGATGCTAAAATGACTATTTCTAACTAGTAAAATGTATATGTCTCATATAAATATCTATACATGAAGGTTTACATACTAGTATTCTAAAGTACTGAGGAAAATGTTGTGATGCCTACTCACCATCAGATTTCAATTGTTAAATTGTAAGAAAAATATGAATAAATGTATAAAATCAACTTACCATTTGTTGTTTTCTTCATTATTTCTCTGTCAAAATGGTGTTAACTGGGGGGGGGGGGGGGGTAGCAGGTGCCCCTTTACCATTTTTACCAGCTTGTATGTCCTGTCATGCAATCTGCTAGGCAGTGAAACATGTCATCATTGAAAGGAATCATAAAGTAACATAAGCCCTACTTTCCTCCTTATGATTTAATCAAAATAATATTAAAGGAAATATATATATACTTTTACATGTAATATGATTAATATGAGAGAGAGAGAGAGAGAGAGAGAGAGAGAGAGAGAGAGAGAGAGAGAGAGAGAGAGATAGAGAGAGAGGGAGAGGGGGGGGTATATTTAAGGCTTTATAACTTAATGACAAATCGACCAATTCTTTTATGATTTGGGTGATAAGTAAAGTTAACATTAGAAAGTGTTTTTAGACATTTTGCAAGTACTTACGTCCCCTGTTTGACTCATTGATGACACCATGCTGTTCACACCCCGTTCAAATCCATTTCACACAATTTTTACCGTTATTTTTTCATATTATCTGCCAAAATTGAAAAAGAACCCCACAAAATGTCATTATTCATCCTAATTGTTTGAAAAATAACGAAAAATTAGACTTAAGTTGATAAACGTGGATTTTGACCTTTGACCTGATAGGACACAGACCACAATTATTTTCCCTTCTTATTCCTTTATACAAAAATAAATCATATAAAAAATTCCACCGGCTCAAATGAGTTCAAATACAGCATACCTATAGAATGACACTAGTCCAACAGCATATCCAAACTACAGGAAAATCAATCGAGAGGGGACTGAGATATGGCCCCTAAAATAACCCCTACCATGAAAAATTCACTTTCACTTTGGAATTTGTGTAAACATTGGCCTCTTTACACCCTTTCTATTGCGCCTGTAAAGATAATTTTTCTAAAAAATTTCCTGTCTGTATTTTTTTTCAAACCTTCTTCTTTCCATCCATGCCATTAAAGGAACCAAATTCGACCATTTAGTACCCCTAGGAATTTTTGAAATAATACATACATTTTTAGAATGGAACTACTTGCGTGGTCAATGAGCACGGGGTAAAAATAGTGGTATGTGACCTAATAATTACACAATTTTTCTTTGATTTTGATGAAACTTGGTAGGTAGACACTTATACCCATAATACACCTCCCTGTGAAATTTGGCGGGAATTGTGTATTCTGCATCAGAGTTATAGGCCTTTGAAATCTGGTCCAGGAAGGCTGAAATAACATGCAAAATCTAGCACGTTACACACAATATTCAAATTTCAAGAGCTACATTTAACATTAATTACTTGTCAAAAGTTTCATTAATCTATTACAGTCATTAACCTAACATGTCTACATGATGATGCTAATGATCATTTAATTCTTTTACACCTGGAACTATTTTTTGGAAATTTTTGAAAAAAATACCCCAAATATGGCTAAATTTTTCAGAAAATGCCAAAAATGAAACATTTAATCACATGCTATGAGCTTGAAAAAATATTGAAAAAATTCTGCATTAAGTTTGCTATAGAATCAGGTATTTTGATAAATATACAGTGGCTAATCCGTTTACATTAAGCAGATAATCACATAGAACCATTCACACATTTTCAGGAAATGGCACTTGCTGACCAAAGTAGATTAACTCAGAGTACACAGGGCTGATATGGATAGGCATAAAATGCCTTTTGAAACAAAACTAACAATTTAGAAGAATTTAGAATGAATTCTATTTGTCCATTCATTACATATACACTGAATAAATTACTTAAATGTACCCTAATTCATAAAGAGCCTTGGTTCATGAAAACTGTACTCTTAAAACAAAGGGAGATAACTCTACACATTAAAATCCAAAGTAGGGATTTCTTACAAACATTAACGAGAAACTATTTTAGAAATTACAAGTCCATCACCTTCTTTCAGCATTATCTGGTGTGATTAATCTTGAGGAGTTCATACCTTTTGTAGCGAGGATTCACCATTCAAAGTCATGGGTTTCTACATACATTGTGCATTTAGAGGTGAAAATGTCTGGTATGTTACCATGAACTATGATGACCAAGACTCAAATTAATGATGAGAGTGCCAAAAAGATATTACTACAGTAATACAAGTAGTAAAGCTTCTAGCAGACCTCATATATCTTGGGCAATCACTGTTCAATGCCAGCAACCAAACTCATACACATGCTACATTTGTTGGTAGTTACATTTCTAGGACACAAAGAGGGGAAAAAACTGACATAATAAGACTTTAGAGCAGTAATTTAAATAAAAGTTTGCAAGGCATTGATAATTTAGATGCTAAAATGACTATTTCTAACTAGTAAAATGTATATGTCTCATATAAATATCTATACATGAAGGTTTACATACTAGTATTCTAAAGTACTGAGGAAAATGTTGTGATGCCTACTCACCATCAGATTTCAATTGTTAAATTGTAAGAAAAATATGAATAAATGTATAAAATCAACTTACCATTTGTTGTTTTCTTCATTATTTCTCTGTCAAAATGGTGTTAACTGGGGGGGGGGGGGGGTAGCAGGTGCCCCTTTACCATTTTTACCAGCTTGTATGTCCTGTCATGCAATCTGCTAGGCAGTGAAACATGTCATCATTGAAAGGAATCATAAAGTAACATAAGCCCTACTTTCCTCCTTATGATTTAATCAAAATAATATTAAAGGAAATATATATATACTTTTACATGTAATATGATTAATATGAGAGAGAGAGAGAGAGAGAGAGAGAGAGAGAGAGAGAGAGAGAGAGAGAGAGAGATAGAGAGAGAGGGAGAGGGGGGGGGTATATTTAAGGCTTTATAACTTAATGACAAATCGACCAATTCTTTTATGATTTGGGTGATAAGTAAAGTTAACATTAGAAAGTGTTTTTAGACATTTTGCAAGTACTTACGTCCCCTGTTTGACTCATTGATGACACCATGCTGTTCACACCCCGTTCAAATCCATTTCACACAATTTTTACCGTTATTTTTTCATATTATCTGCCAAAATTGAAAAAGAACCCCACAAAATGTCATTATTCATCCTAATTGTTTGAAAAATAACGAAAAATTAGACTTAAGTTGATAAACGTGGATTTTGACCTTTGACCTGATAGGACACAGACCACAATTATTTTCCCTTCTTATTCCTTTATACAAAAATAAATCATATAAAAAATTCCACCGGCTCAAATGAGTTCAAATACAGCATACCTATAGAATGACACTAGTCCAACAGCATATCCAAACTACAGGAAAATCAATCGAGAGGGGACTGAGATATGGCCCCTAAAATAACCCCTACCATGAAAAATTCACTTTCACTTTGGAATTTGTGTAAACATTGGCCTCTTTACACCCTTTCTATTGCGCCTGTAAAGATAATTTTTCTAAAAAATTTCCTGTCTGTATTTTTTTTCAAACCTTCTTCTTTCCATCCATGCCATTAAAGGAACCAAATTCGACCATTTAGTACCCCTAGGAATTTTTGAAATAATACATACATTTTTAGAATGGAACTACTTGCGTGGTCAATGAGCACGGGGTAAAAATAGTGGTATGTGACCTATAATAATTACACAATTTTTCTTTGATTTTGATGAAACTTGGTAGGTAGACACTTATACCCATAATACACCTCCCTGTGAAATTTGGCGGAATTTGTGTATTCTGCATCAGAGTTATAGGCCTTTGAAATCTGGTCCAGGAAGGCTGAAATAACATGCAAAATCTAGCACGTTACACACAATATTCAAATTTCAAGAGCTACATTTAACATTAATTACTTGTCAAAAGTTTCATTAATCTATTACAGTCATTAACCTAACATGTCTACATGATGATGCTAATGATCATTTAATTCTTTTACACCTGGAACTATTTTTGGAAAATTTTTGAAAAAAATACCCCAAATATGGCTAAATTTTTCAGAAAATGCCAAAAATGAAACATTTAATCACATGCTATGAGCTTGAAAAAATATTGAAAAAATTCTGCATTAAGTTTGCTATAGAAATCAGGTATTTTGATAAATATACAGTGGCTAATCCGTTTACATTAAGCAGATAATCACATAGAACCATTCACACATTTTCAGGAAATGGCACTTGCTGACCAAAGTAGATTAACTCAGAGTACACAGGGCTGATATGGATAGGCATAAAATGCCTTTTGAAACAAAACTAACAATTTAGAAGAATTTAGAATGAATTCTATTTGTCCATTCATTACATATACACTGAATAAATTACTTAAATGTACCCTAATTCATAAAGAGCCTTGGTTCATGAAAACTGTACTCTTAAAACAAAGGGAGATAACTCTACACATTAAAATCCAAAGTAGGGATTTCTTACAAACATTAACGAGAAACTATTTTAGAAATTACAAGTCCATCACCTTCTTTCAGCATTATCTGGTGTGATTAATCTTGAGGAGTTCATACCTTTTGTAGCGAGGATTCACCATTCAAAGTCATGGGTTTCTACATACATTGTGCATTTAGAGGTGAAAATGTCTGGTATGTTACCATGAACTATGATGACCAAGACTCAAATTAATGATGAGAGTGCCAAAAAGATATTACTACAGTAATACAAGTAGTAAAGCTTCTAGCAGACCTCATATATCTTGGGCAATCACTGTTCAATGCCAGCAACCAAACTCATACACATGCTACATTTGTTGGTAGTTACATTTCTAGGACACAAAGAGGGGAAAAAACTGACATAATAAGACTTTAGAGCAGTAATTTAAATAAAAGTTTGCAAGGCATTGATAATTTAGATGCTAAAATGACTATTTCTAACTAGTAAAATGTATATGTCTCATATAAATATCTATACATGAAGGTTTACATACTAGTATTCTAAAGTACTGAGGAAAATGTTGTGATGCCTACTCACCATCAGATTTCAATTGTTAAATTGTAAGAAAAATATGAATAAATGTATAAAATCAACTTACCATTTGTTGTTTTCTTCATTATTTCTCTGTCAAAATGGTGTTAACTGGGGGGGGGGGGGGGTAGCAGGTGCCCCTTTACCATTTTTACCAGCTTGTATGTCCTGTCATGCAATCTGCTAGGCAGTGAAACATGTCATCATTGAAAGGAATCATAAAGTAACATAAGCCCTACTTTCCTCCTTATGATTTAATCAAAATAATATTAAAGGAAATATATATATACTTTTACATGTAATATGATTAATATGAGAGAGAGAGAGAGAGAGAGAGAGAGAGAGAGAGAGAGAGAGAGAGAGAGAGAGAGATAGAGAGAGAGGGAGAGGGGGGGGGGTATATTTAAGGCTTTATAACTTAATGACAAATCGACCAATTCTTTTATGATTTGGGTGATAAGTAAAGTTAACATTAGAAAGTGTTTTTAGACATTTTGCAAGTACTTACGTCCCCTGTTTGACTCATTGATGACACCATGCTGTTCACACCCCGTTCAAATCCATTTCACACAATTTTTACCGTTATTTTTTCATATTATCTGCCAAAATTGAAAAAGAACCCCACAAAATGTCATTATTCATCCTAATTGTTTGAAAAATAACGAAAAATTAGACTTAAGTTGATAAACGTGGATTTTGACCTTTGACCTGATAGGACACAGACCACAATTATTTTCCCTTCTTATTCCTTTATACAAAAATAAATCATATAAAAAATTCCACCGGCTCAAATGAGTTCAAATACAGCATACCTATAGAATGACACTAGTCCAACAGCATATCCAAACTACAGGAAAATCAATCGAGAGGGGACTGAGATATGGCCCCTAAAATAACCCCTACCATGAAAAATTCACTTTCACTTTGGAATTTGTGTAAACATTGGCCTCTTTACACCCTTTCTATTGCGCCTGTAAAGATAATTTTTCTAAAAAATTTCCTGTCTGTATTTTTTTTCAAACCTTCTTCTTTCCATCCATGCCATTAAAGGAACCAAATTCGACCATTTAGTACCCCTAGGAATTTTTGAAATAATACATACATTTTTAGAATGGAACTACTTGCGTGGTCAATGAGCACGGGGTAAAAATAGTGGTATGTGACCTAATAATTACACAATTTTTCTTTGATTTTGATGAAACTTGGTAGGTAGACACTTATACCCATAATACACCTCCCTGTGAAATTTGGCGGGAATTGTGTATTCTGCATCAGAGTTATAGGCCTTTGAAATCTGGTCCAGGAAGGCTGAAATAACATGCAAAATCTAGCACGTTACACACAATATTCAAATTTCAAGAGCTACATTTAACATTAATTACTTGTCAAAAGTTTCATTAATCTATTACAGTCATTAACCTAACATGTCTACATGATGATGCTAATGATCATTTAATTCTTTTACACCTGGAACTATTTTTTGGAAATTTTTGAAAAAAATACCCCAAATATGGCTAAATTTTTCAGAAAATGCCAAAAATGAAACATTTAATCACATGCTATGAGCTTGAAAAAATATTGAAAAAATTCTGCATTAAGTTTGCTATAGAAATCAGGTATTTTGATAAATATACAGTGGCTAATCCGTTTACATTAAGCAGATAATCACATAGAACCATTCACACATTTTCAGGAAATGGCACTTGCTGACCAAAGTAGATTAACTCAGAGTACACAGGGCTGATATGGATAGGCATAAAATGCCTTTTGAAACAAAACTAACAATTTAGAAGAATTTAGAATGAATTCTATTTGTCCATTCATTACATATACACTGAATAAATTACTTAAATGTACCCTAATTCATAAAGAGCCTTGGTTCATGAAAACTGTACTCTTAAAACAAAGGGAGATAACTCTACACATTAAAATCCAAAGTAGGGATTTCTTACAAACATTAACGAGAAACTATTTTAGAAATTACAAGTCCATCACCTTCTTTCAGCATTATCTGGTGTGATTAATCTTGAGGAGTTCATACCTTTTGTAGCGAGGATTCACCATTCAAAGTCATGGGTTTCTACATACATTGTGCATTTAGAGGTGAAAATGTCTGGTATGTTACCATGAACTATGATGACCAAGACTCAAATTAATGATGAGAGTGCCAAAAAGATATTACTACAGTAATACAAGTAGTAAAGCTTCTAGCAGACCTCATATATCTTGGGCAATCACTGTTCAATGCCAGCAACCAAACTCATACACATGCTACATTTGTTGGTAGTTACATTTCTAGGACACAAAGAGGGGAAAAAACTGACATAATAAGACTTTAGAGCAGTAATTTAAATAAAAGTTTGCAAGGCATTGATAATTTAGATGCTAAAATGACTATTTCTAACTAGTAAAATGTATATGTCTCATATAAATATCTATACATGAAGGTTTACATACTAGTATTCTAAAGTACTGAGGAAAATGTTGTGATGCCTACTCACCATCAGATTTCAATTGTTAAATTGTAAGAAAAATATGAATAAATGTATAAAATCAACTTACCATTTGTTGTTTTCTTCATTATTTCTCTGTCAAAATGGTGTTAACTGGGGGGGGGGGGGGGGGGTAGCAGGTGCCCCTTTACCATTTTTACCAGCTTGTATGTCCTGTCATGCAATCTGCTAGGCAGTGAAACATGTCATCATTGAAAGGAATCATAAAGTAACATAAGCCCTACTTTCCTCCTTATGATTTAATCAAAATAATATTAAAGGAAATATATATATACTTTTACATGTAATATGATTAATATGAGAGAGAGAGAGAGAGAGAGAGAGAGAGAGAGAGAGAGAGAGAGAGAGATAGAGAGAGAGGGAGAGGGGGGGGGTATATTTAAGGCTTTATAACTTAATGACAAATCGACCAATTCTTTTATGATTTGGGTGATAAGTAAAGTTAACATTAGAAAGTGTTTTTAGACATTTTGCAAGTACTTACGTCCCCTGTTTGACTCATTGATGACACCATGCTGTTCACACCCCGTTCAAATCCATTTCACACAATTTTTACCGTTATTTTTTCATATTATCTGCCAAAATTGAAAAAGAACCCCACAAAATGTCATTATTCATCCTAATTGTTTGAAAAATAACGAAAAATTAGACTTAAGTTGATAAACGTGGATTTTGACCTTTGACCTGATAATTACACAATTTTTCTTTGATTTTGATGAAACTTGGTAGGTAGACACTTATACCCATAATACACCTCCCTGTGAAATTTGGCGGGAATTGTGTATTCTGCATCAGAGTTATAGGCCTTTGAAATCTGGTCCAGGAAGGCTGAAATAACATGCAAAATCTAGCACGTTACACACAATATTCAAATTTCAAGAGCTACATTTAACATTAATTACTTGTCAAAAGTTTCATTAATCTATTACAGTCATTAACCTAACATGTCTACATGATGATGCTAATGATCATTTAATTCTTTTACACCTGGAACTATTTTTTGGAAATTTTTGAAAAAAATACCCCAAATATGGCTAAATTTTTCAGAAAATGCCAAAAATGAAACATTTAATCACATGCTATGAGCTTGAAAAAATATTGAAAAAATTCTGCATTAAGTTTGCTATAGAAATCAGGTATTTTGATAAATATACAGTGGCTAATCCGTTTACATTAAGCAGATAATCACATAGAACCATTCACACATTTTCAGGAAATGGCACTTGCTGACCAAAGTAGATTAACTCAGAGTACACAGGGCTGATATGGATAGGCATAAAATGCCTTTTGAAACAAAACTAACAATTTAGAAGAATTTAGAATGAATTCTATTTGTCCATTCATTACATATACACTGAATAAATTACTTAAATGTACCCTAATTCATAAAGAGCCTTGGTTCATGAAAACTGTACTCTTAAAACAAAGGGAGATAACTCTACACATTAAAATCCAAAGTAGGGATTTCTTACAAACATTAACGAGAAACTATTTTAGAAATTACAAGTCCATCACCTTCTTTCAGCATTATCTGGTGTGATTAATCTTGAGGAGTTCATACCTTTTGTAGCGAGGATTCACCATTCAAAGTCATGGGTTTCTACATACATTGTGCATTTAGAGGTGAAAATGTCTGGTATGTTACCATGAACTATGATGACCAAGACTCAAATTAATGATGAGAGTGCCAAAAAGATATTACTACAGTAATACAAGTAGTAAAGCTTCTAGCAGACCTCATATATCTTGGGCAATCACTGTTCAATGCCAGCAACCAAACTCATACACATGCTACATTTGTTGGTAGTTACATTTCTAGGACACAAAGAGGGGAAAAAACTGACATAATAAGACTTTAGAGCAGTAATTTAAATAAAAGTTTGCAAGGCATTGATAATTTAGATGCTAAAATGACTATTTCTAACTAGTAAAATGTATATGTCTCATATAAATATCTATACATGAAGGTTTACATACTAGTATTCTAAAGTACTGAGGAAAATGTTGTGATGCCTACTCACCATCAGATTTCAATTGTTAAATTGTAAGAAAAATATGAATAAATGTATAAAATCAACTTACCATTTGTTGTTTTCTTCATTATTTCTCTGTCAAAATGGTGTTAACTGGGGGGGGGGGGTAGCAGGTGCCCCTTTACCATTTTTACCAGCTTGTATGTCCTGTCATGCAATCTGCTAGGCAGTGAAACATGTCATCATTGAAAGGAATCATAAAGTAACATAAGCCCTACTTTCCTCCTTATGATTTAATCAAAATAATATTAAAGGAAATATATATATACTTTTACATGTAATATGATTAATATGAGAGAGAGAGAGAGAGAGAGAGAGAGAGAGAGAGAGAGAGAGAGAGAGAGATAGAGAGAGAGGGAGAGGGGGGGGGTATATTTAAGGCTTTATAACTTAATGACAAATCGACCAATTCTTTTATGATTTGGGTGATAAGTAAAGTTAACATTAGAAAGTGTTTTTAGACATTTTGCAAGTACTTACGTCCCCTGTTTGACTCATTGATGACACCATGCTGTTCACACCCCGTTCAAATCCATTTCACACAATTTTTACCGTTATTTTTTCATATTATCTGCCAAAATTGAAAAAGAACCCCACAAAATGTCATTATTCATCCTAATTGTTTGAAAAATAACGAAAAATTAGACTTAAGTTGATAAACGTGGATTTTGACCTTTGACCTGATAATTACACAATTTTTCTTTGATTTTGATGAAACTTGGTAGGTAGACACTTATACCCATAATACACCTCCCTGTGAAATTTGGCGGGAATTGTGTATTCTGCATCAGAGTTATAGGCCTTTGAAATCTGGTCCAGGAAGGCTGAAATAACATGCAAAATCTAGCACGTTACACACAATATTCAAATTTCAAGAGCTACATTTAACATTAATTACTTGTCAAAAGTTTCATTAATCTATTACAGTCATTAACCTAACATGTCTACATGATGATGCTAATGATCATTTAATTCTTTTACACCTGGAACTATTTTTTGGAAATTTTTGAAAAAAATACCCCAAATATGGCTAAATTTTTCAGAAAATGCCAAAAATGAAACATTTAATCACATGCTATGAGCTTGAAAAAATATTGAAAAAATTCTGCATTAAGTTTGCTATAGAAATCAGGTATTTTGATAAATATACAGTGGCTAATCCGTTTACATTAAGCAGATAATCACATAGAACCATTCACACATTTTCAGGAAATGGCACTTGCTGACCAAAGTAGATTAACTCAGAGTACACAGGGCTGATATGGATAGGCATAAAATGCCTTTTGAAACAAAACTAACAATTTAGAAGAATTTAGAATGAATTCTATTTGTCCATTCATTACATATACACTGAATAAATTACTTAAATGTACCCTAATTCATAAAGAGCCTTGGTTCATGAAAACTGTACTCTTAAAACAAAGGGAGATAACTCTACACATTAAAATCCAAAGTAGGGATTTCTTACAAACATTAACGAGAAACTATTTTAGAAATTACAAGTCCATCACCTTCTTTCAGCATTATCTGGTGTGATTAATCTTGAGGAGTTCATACCTTTTGTAGCGAGGATTCACCATTCAAAGTCATGGGTTTCTACATACATTGTGCATTTAGAGGTGAAAATGTCTGGTATGTTACCATGAACTATGATGACCAAGACTCAAATTAATGATGAGAGTGCCAAAAAGATATTACTACAGTAATACAAGTAGTAAAGCTTCTAGCAGACCTCATATATCTTGGGCAATCACTGTTCAATGCCAGCAACCAAACTCATACACATGCTACATTTGTTGGTAGTTACATTTCTAGGACACAAAGAGGGGAAAAAACTGACATAATAAGACTTTAGAGCAGTAATTTAAATAAAAGTTTGCAAGGCATTGATAATTTAGATGCTAAAATGACTATTTCTAACTAGTAAAATGTATATGTCTCATATAAATATCTATACATGAAGGTTTACATACTAGTATTCTAAAGTACTGAGGAAAATGTTGTGATGCCTACTCACCATCAGATTTCAATTGTTAAATTGTAAGAAAAATATGAATAAATGTATAAAATCAACTTACCATTTGTTGTTTTCTTCATTATTTCTCTGTCAAAATGGTGTTAACTGGGGGGGGGGGGGGGGGGGGGGTAGCAGGTGCCCCTTTACCATTTTTACCAGCTTGTATGTCCTGTCATGCAATCTGCTAGGCAGTGAAACATGTCATCATTGAAAGGAATCATAAAGTAACATAAGCCCTACTTTCCTCCTTATGATTTAATCAAAATAATATTAAAGGAAATATATATATACTTTTACATGTAATATGATTAATATGAGAGAGAGAGAGAGAGAGAGAGAGAGAGAGAGAGAGAGAGAGAGAGAGAGAGAGAGAGAGAGATAGAGAGAGAGGGAGAGGGGGGGGGGGTATATTTAAGGCTTTATAACTTAATGACAAATCGACCAATTCTTTTATGATTTGGGTGATAAGTAAAGTTAACATTAGAAAGTGTTTTTAGACATTTTTGCAAGTACTTACGTCCCCTGTTTGACTCATTGATGACACCATGCTGTTCACACCCCGTTCAAATCCATTTCACACAATTTTTACCGTTATTTTTTCATATTATCTGCCAAAATTGAAAAAGAACCCCACAAAATGTCATTATTCATCCTAATTGTTTGAAAAATAACGAAAAATTAGACTTAAGTTGATAAACGTGGATTTTGACCTTTGACCTGATAGGACACAGACCACAATTATTTTCCCTTCTTATTCCTTTATACAAAAATAAATCATATAAAAAATTCCACCGGCTCAAATGAGTTCAAATACAGCATACCTATAGAATGACACTAGTCCAACAGCATATCCAAACTACAGGAAAATCAATCGAGAGGGGACTGAGATATGGCCCCTAAAATAACCCCTACCATGAAAAATTCACTTTCACTTTGGAATTTGTGTAAACATTGGCCTCTTTACACCCTTTCTATTGCGCCTGTAAAGATAATTTTTCTAAAAAATTTCCTGTCTGTATTTTTTTTCAAACCTTCTTCTTTCCATCCATGCCATTAAAGGAACCAAATTCGACCATTTAGTACCCCTAGGAATTTTTGAAATAATACATACATTTTTAGAATGGAACTACTTGCGTGGTCAATGAGCACGGGGTAAAAATAGTGGTATGTGACCTAATAATTACACAATTTTTCTTTGATTTTGATGAAACTTGGTAGGTAGACACTTATACCCATAATACACCTCCCTGTGAAATTTGGCGGGAATTGTGTATTCTGCATCAGAGTTATAGGCCTTTGAAATCTGGTCCAGGAAGGCTGAAATAACATGCAAAATCTAGCACGTTACACACAATATTCAAATTTCAAGAGCTACATTTAACATTAATTACTTGTCAAAAGTTTCATTAATCTATTACAGTCATTAACCTAACATGTCTACATGATGATGCTAATGATCATTTAATTCTTTTACACCTGGAACTATTTTTTGGAAATTTTTGAAAAAAATACCCCAAATATGGCTAAATTTTTCAGAAAATGCCAAAAATGAAACATTTAATCACATGCTATGAGCTTGAAAAAATATTGAAAAAATTCTGCATTAAGTTTGCTATAGAAATCAGGTATTTTGATAAATATACAGTGGCTAATCCGTTTACATTAAGCAGATAATCACATAGAACCATTCACACATTTTCAGGAAATGGCACTTGCTGACCAAAGTAGATTAACTCAGAGTACACAGGGCTGATATGGATAGGCATAAAATGCCTTTTGAAACAAAACTAACAATTTAGAAGAATTTAGAATGAATTCTATTTGTCCATTCATTACATATACACTGAATAAATTACTTAAATGTACCCTAATTCATAAAGAGCCTTGGTTCATGAAAACTGTACTCTTAAAACAAAGGGAGATAACTCTACACATTAAAATCCAAAGTAGGGATTTCTTACAAACATTAACGAGAAACTATTTTAGAAATTACAAGTCCATCACCTTCTTTCAGCATTATCTGGTGTGATTAATCTTGAGGAGTTCATACCTTTTGTAGCGAGGATTCACCATTCAAAGTCATGGGTTTCTACATACATTGTGCATTTAGAGGTGAAAATGTCTGGTATGTTACCATGAACTATGATGACCAAGACTCAAATTAATGATGAGAGTGCCAAAAAGATATTACTACAGTAATACAAGTAGTAAAGCTTCTAGCAGACCTCATATATCTTGGGCAATCACTGTTCAATGCCAGCAACCAAACTCATACACATGCTACATTTGTTGGTAGTTACATTTCTAGGACACAAAGAGGGGAAAAAACTGACATAATAAGACTTTAGAGCAGTAATTTAAATAAAAGTTTGCAAGGCATTGATAATTTAGATGCTAAAATGACTATTTCTAACTAGTAAAATGTATATGTCTCATATAAATATCTATACATGAAGGTTTACATACTAGTATTCTAAAGTACTGAGGAAAATGTTGTGATGCCTACTCACCATCAGATTTCAATTGTTAAATTGTAAGAAAAATATGAATAAATGTATAAAATCAACTTACCATTTGTTGTTTTCTTCATTATTTCTCTGTCAAAATGGTGTTAACTGGGGGGGGGGGGGGGGGGGGGGTAGCAGGTGCCCCTTTACCATTTTTACCAGCTTGTATGTCCTGTCATGCAATCTGCTAGGCAGTGAAACATGTCATCATTGAAAGGAATCATAAAGTAACATAAGCCCTACTTTCCTCCTTATGATTTAATCAAAATAATATTAAAGGAAATATATATATACTTTTACATGTAATATGATTAATATGAGAGAGAGAGAGAGAGAGAGAGAGAGAGAGAGAGAGAGAGAGAGAGAGAGAGAGAGATAGAGAGAGAGGGAGAGGGGGGGGGTATATTTAAGGCTTTATAACTTAATGACAAATCGACCAATTCTTTTATGATTTGGGTGATAAGTAAAGTTAACATTAGAAAGTGTTTTTAGACATTTTGCAAGTACTTACGTCCCCTGTTTGACTCATTGATGACACCATGCTGTTCACACCCCGTTCAAATCCATTTCACACAATTTTTACCGTTATTTTTTCATATTATCTGCCAAAATTGAAAAAGAACCCCACAAAATGTCATTATTCATCCTAATTGTTTGAAAAATAACGAAAAATTAGACTTAAGTTGATAAACGTGGATTTTGACCTTTGACCTGATAGGACACAGACCACAATTATTTTCCCTTCTTATTCCTTTATACAAAAATAAATCATATAAAAAATTCCACCGGCTCAAATGAGTTCAAATACAGCATACCTATAGAATGACACTAGTCCAACAGCATATCCAAACTACAGGAAAATCAATCGAGAGGGGACTGAGATATGGCCCCTAAAATAACCCCTACCATGAAAAATTCACTTTCACTTTGGAATTTGTGTAAACATTGGCCTCTTTACACCCTTTCTATTGCGCCTGTAAAGATAATTTTTCTAAAAAATTTCCTGTCTGTATTTTTTTTCAAACCTTCTTCTTTCCATCCATGCCATTAAAGGAACCAAATTCGACCATTTAGTACCCCTAGGAATTTTTGAAATAATACATACATTTTTAGAATGGAACTACTTGCGTGGTCAATGAGCACGGGGTAAAAATAGTGGTATGTGACCTAATAATTACACAATTTTTCTTTGATTTTGATGAAACTTGGTAGGTAGACACTTATACCCATAATACACCTCCCTGTGAAATTTGGCGGGAATTGTGTATTCTGCATCAGAGTTATAGGCCTTTGAAATCTGGTCCAGGAAGGCTGAAATAACATGCAAAATCTAGCACGTTACACACAATATTCAAATTTCAAGAGCTACATTTAACATTAATTACTTGTCAAAAGTTTCATTAATCTATTACAGTCATTAACCTAACATGTCTACATGATGATGCTAATGATCATTTAATTCTTTTACACCTGGAACTATTTTTTGGAAATTTTTGAAAAAAATACCCCAAATATGGCTAAATTTTTCAGAAAATGCCAAAAATGAAACATTTAATCACATGCTATGAGCTTGAAAAAATATTGAAAAAATTCTGCATTAAGTTTGCTATAGAAATCAGGTATTTTGATAAATATACAGTGGCTAATCCGTTTACATTAAGCAGATAATCACATAGAACCATTCACACATTTTCAGGAAATGGCACTTGCTGACCAAAGTAGATTAACTCAGAGTACACAGGGCTGATATGGATAGGCATAAAATGCCTTTTGAAACAAAACTAACAATTTAGAAGAATTTAGAATGAATTCTATTTGTCCATTCATTACATATACACTGAATAAATTACTTAAATGTACCCTAATTCATAAAGAGCCTTGGTTCATGAAAACTGTACTCTTAAAACAAAGGGAGATAACTCTACACATTAAAATCCAAAGTAGGGATTTCTTACAAACATTAACGAGAAACTATTTTAGAAATTACAAGTCCATCACCTTCTTTCAGCATTATCTGGTGTGATTAATCTTGAGGAGTTCATACCTTTTGTAGCGAGGATTCACCATTCAAAGTCATGGGTTTCTACATACATTGTGCATTTAGAGGTGAAAATGTCTGGTATGTTACCATGAACTATGATGACCAAGACTCAAATTAATGATGAGAGTGCCAAAAAGATATTACTACAGTAATACAAGTAGTAAAGCTTCTAGCAGACCTCATATATCTTGGGCAATCACTGTTCAATGCCAGCAACCAAACTCATACACATGCTACATTTGTTGGTAGTTACATTTCTAGGACACAAAGAGGGGAAAAACTGACATAATAAGACTTTAGAGCAGTAATTTAAATAAAAGTTTGCAAGGCATTGATAATTTAGATGCTAAAATGACTATTTCTAACTAGTAAAATGTATATGTCTCATATAAATATCTATACATGAAGGTTTACATACTAGTATTCTAAAGTACTGAGGAAAATGTTGTGATGCCTACTCACCATCAGATTTCAATTGTTAAATTGTAAGAAAAATATGAATAAATGTATAAAATCAACTTACCATTTGTTGTTTTCTTCATTATTTCTCTGTCAAAATGGTGTTAACTGGGGGGGGGGGGGGGGGGTAGCAGGTGCCCCTTTACCATTTTTACCAGCTTGTATGTCCTGTCATGCAATCTGCTAGGCAGTGAAACATGTCATCATTGAAAGGAATCATAAAGTAACATAAGCCCTACTTTCCTCCTTATGATTTAATCAAAATAATATTAAAGGAAATATATATATACTTTTACATGTAATATGATTAATATGAGAGAGAGAGAGAGAGAGAGAGAGAGGGAGAGAGAGAGAGAGAGAGATAGAGAGAGAGGGAGAGGGGGGGGGTATATTTAAGGCTTTATAACTTAATGACAAATCGACCAATTCTTTTATGATTTGGGTGATAAGTAAAGTTAACATTAGAAAGTGTTTTTAGACATTTTGCAAGTACTTACGTCCCCTGTTTGACTCATTGATGACACCATGCTGTTCACACCCCGTTCAAATCCATTTCACACAATTTTTACCGTTATTTTTTCATATTATCTGCCAAAATTGAAAAAGAACCCCACAAAATGTCATTATTCATCCTAATTGTTTGAAAAATAACGAAAAATTAGACTTAAGTTGATAAACGTGGATTTTGACCTTTGACCTGATAATTACACAATTTTTCTTTGATTTTGATGAAACTTGGTAGGTAGACACTTATACCCATAATACACCTCCCTGTGAAATTTGGCGGGAATTGTGTATTCTGCATCAGAGTTATAGGCCTTTGAAATCTGGTCCAGGAAGGCTGAAATAACATGCAAAATCTAGCACGTTACACACAATATTCAAATTTCAAGAGCTACATTTAACATTAATTACTTGTCAAAAGTTTCATTAATCTATTACAGTCATTAACCTAACATGTCTACATGATGATGCTAATGATCATTTAATTCTTTTACACCTGGAACTATTTTTTGGAAATTTTTGAAAAAAATACCCCAAATATGGCTAAATTTTTCAGAAAATGCCAAAAATGAAACATTTAATCACATGCTATGAGCTTGAAAAAATATTGAAAAAATTCTGCATTAAGTTTGCTATAGAAATCAGGTATTTTGATAAATATACAGTGGCTAATCCGTTTACATTAAGCAGATAATCACATAGAACCATTCACACATTTTCAGGAAATGGCACTTGCTGACCAAAGTAGATTAACTCAGAGTACACAGGGCTGATATGGATAGGCATAAAATGCCTTTTGAAACAAAACTAACAATTTAGAAGAATTTAGAATGAATTCTATTTGTCCATTCATTACATATACACTGAATAAATTACTTAAATGTACCCTAATTCATAAAGAGCCTTGGTTCATGAAAACTGTACTCTTAAAACAAAGGGAGATAACTCTACACATTAAAATCCAAAGTAGGGATTTCTTACAAACATTAACGAGAAACTATTTTAGAAATTACAAGTCCATCACCTTCTTTCAGCATTATCTGGTGTGATTAATCTTGAGGAGTTCATACCTTTTGTAGCGAGGATTCACCATTCAAAGTCATGGGTTTCTACATACATTGTGCATTTAGAGGTGAAAATGTCTGGTATGTTACCATGAACTATGATGACCAAGACTCAAATTAATGATGAGAGTGCCAAAAAGATATTACTACAGTAATACAAGTAGTAAAGCTTCTAGCAGACCTCATATATCTTGGGCAATCACTGTTCAATGCCAGCAACCAAACTCATACACATGCTACATTTGTTGGTAGTTACATTTCTAGGACACAAAGAGGGGAAAAAACTGACATAATAAGACTTTAGAGCAGTAATTTAAATAAAAGTTTGCAAGGCATTGATAATTTAGATGCTAAAATGACTATTTCTAACTAGTAAAATGTATATGTCTCATATAAATATCTATACATGAAGGTTTACATACTAGTATTCTAAAGTACTGAGGAAAATGTTGTGATGCCTACTCACCATCAGATTTCAATTGTTAAATTGTAAGAAAAATATGAATAAATGTATAAAATCAACTTACCATTTGTTGTTTTCTTCATTATTTCTCTGTCAAAATGGTGTTAACTGGGGGGGGGGGGGGGGTAGCAGGTGCCCCTTTACCATTTTTACCAGCTTGTATGTCCTGTCATGCAATCTGCTAGGCAGTGAAACATGTCATCATTGAAAGGAATCATAAAGTAACATAAGCCCTACTTTCCTCCTTATGATTTAATCAAAATAATATTAAAGGAAATATATATATACTTTTACATGTAATATGATTAATATGAGAGAGAGAGAGAGAGAGAGAGAGAGAGAGAGAGAGAGAGAGAGAGAGAGAGAGAGAGAGAGAGAGAGAGATAGAGAGAGAGGGAGAGGGGGGGGGGGTATATTTAAGGCTTTATAACTTAATGACAAATCGACCAATTCTTTTATGATTTGGGTGATAAGTAAAGTTAACATTAGAAAGTGTTTTTAGACATTTTGCAAGTACTTACGTCCCCTGTTTGACTCATTGATGACACCATGCTGTTCACACCCCGTTCAAATCCATTTCACACAATTTTTACCGTTATTTTTTCATATTATCTGCCAAAATTGAAAAAGAACCCCACAAAATGTCATTATTCATCCTAATTGTTTGAAAAATAACGAAAAATTAGACTTAAGTTGATAAACGTGGATTTTGACCTTTGACCTGATAATTACACAATTTTTCTTTGATTTTGATGAAACTTGGTAGGTAGACACTTATACCCATAATACACCTCCCTGTGAAATTTGGCGGGAATTGTGTATTCTGCATCAGAGTTATAGGCCTTTGAAATCTGGTCCAGGAAGGCTGAAATAACATGCAAAATCTAGCACGTTACACACAATATTCAAATTTCAAGAGCTACATTTAACATTAATTACTTGTCAAAAGTTTCATTAATCTATTACAGTCATTAACCTAACATGTCTACATGATGATGCTAATGATCATTTAATTCTTTTACACCTGGAACTATTTTTTGGAAATTTTTGAAAAAAATACCCCAAATATGGCTAAATTTTTCAGAAAATGCCAAAAATGAAACATTTAATCACATGCTATGAGCTTGAAAAAATATTGAAAAAATTCTGCATTAAGTTTGCTATAGAAATCAGGTATTTTGATAAATATACAGTGGCTAATCCGTTTACATTAAGCAGATAATCACATAGAACCATTCACACATTTTCAGGAAATGGCACTTGCTGACCAAAGTAGATTAACTCAGAGTACACAGGGCTGATATGGATAGGCATAAAATGCCTTTTGAAACAAAACTAACAATTTAGAAGAATTTAGAATGAATTCTATTTGTCCATTCATTACATATACACTGAATAAATTACTTAAATGTACCCTAATTCATAAAGAGCCTTGGTTCATGAAAACTGTACTCTTAAAACAAAGGGAGATAACTCTACACATTAAAATCCAAAGTAGGGATTTCTTACAAACATTAACGAGAAACTATTTTAGAAATTACAAGTCCATCACCTTCTTTCAGCATTATCTGGTGTGATTAATCTTGAGGAGTTCATACCTTTTGTAGCGAGGATTCACCATTCAAAGTCATGGGTTTCTACATACATTGTGCATTTAGAGGTGAAAATGTCTGGTATGTTACCATGAACTATGATGACCAAGACTCAAATTAATGATGAGAGTGCCAAAAAGATATTACTACAGTAATACAAGTAGTAAAGCTTCTAGCAGACCTCATATATCTTGGGCAATCACTGTTCAATGCCAGCAACCAAACTCATACACATGCTACATTTGTTGGTAGTTACATTTCTAGGACACAAAGAGGGGAAAAAACTGACATAATAAGACTTTAGAGCAGTAATTTAAATAAAAGTTTGCAAGGCATTGATAATTTAGATGCTAAAATGACTATTTCTAACTAGTAAAATGTATATGTCTCATATAAATATCTATACATGAAGGTTTACATACTAGTATTCTAAAGTACTGAGGAAAATGTTGTGATGCCTACTCACCATCAGATTTCAATTGTTAAATTGTAAGAAAAATATGAATAAATGTATAAAATCAACTTACCATTTGTTGTTTTCTTCATTATTTCTCTGTCAAAATGGTGTTAACTGGGGGGGGGGGGGGGGTAGCAGGTGCCCCTTTACCATTTTTACCAGCTTGTATGTCCTGTCATGCAATCTGCTAGGCAGTGAAACATGTCATCATTGAAAGGAATCATAAAGTAACATAAGCCCTACTTTCCTCCTTATGATTTAATCAAAATAATATTAAAGGAAATATATATATACTTTTACATGTAATATGATTAATATGAGAGAGAGAGAGAGAGAGAGAGAGAGAGAGAGAGAGAGAGAGAGAGAGAGAGAGAGAGAGGGAGAGGGGGGGGGGGTATATTTAAGGCTTTATAACTTAATGACAAATCGACCAATTCTTTTATGATTTGGGTGATAAGTAAAGTTAACATTAGAAAGTGTTTTTAGACATTTTGCAAGTACTTACGTCCCCTGTTTGACTCATTGATGACACCATGCTGTTCACACCCCGTTCAAATCCATTTCACACAATTTTTACCGTTATTTTTTCATATTATCTGCCAAAATTGAAAAAGAACCCCACAAAATGTCATTATTCATCCTAATTGTTTGAAAAATAACGAAAAATTAGACTTAAGTTGATAAACGTGGATTTTGACCTTTGACCTGATAGGACACAGACCACAATTATTTTCCCTTCTTATTCCTTTATACAAAAATAAATCATATAAAAAATTCCACCGGCTCAAATGAGTTCAAATACAGCATACCTATAGAATGACACTAGTCCAACAGCATATCCAAACTACAGGAAAATCAATCGAGAGGGGACTGAGATATGGCCCCTAAAATAACCCCTACCATGAAAAATTCACTTTCACTTTGGAATTTGTGTAAACATTGGCCTCTTTACACCCTTTCTATTGCGCCTGTAAAGATAATTTTTCTAAAAAATTTCCTGTCTGTATTTTTTTTCAAACCTTCTTCTTTCCATCCATGCCATTAAAGGAACCAAATTCGACCATTTAGTACCCCTAGGAATTTTTGAAATAATACATACATTTTTAGAATGGAACTACTTGCGTGGTCAATGAGCACGGGGTAAAAATAGTGGTATGTGACCTAATAATTACACAATTTTTCTTTGATTTTGATGAAACTTGGTAGGTAGACACTTATACCCATAATACACCTCCCTGTGAAATTTGGCGGGAATTGTGTATTCTGCATCAGAGTTATAGGCCTTTGAAATCTGGTCCAGGAAGGCTGAAATAACATGCAAAATCTAGCACGTTACACACAATATTCAAATTTCAAGAGCTACATTTAACATTAATTACTTGTCAAAAGTTTCATTAATCTATTACAGTCATTAACCTAACATGTCTACATGATGATGCTAATGATCATTTAATTCTTTTACACCTGGAACTATTTTTTGGAAATTTTTGAAAAAAATACCCCAAATATGGCTAAATTTTTCAGAAAATGCCAAAAATGAAACATTTAATCACATGCTATGAGCTTGAAAAAATATTGAAAAAATTCTGCATTAAGTTTGCTATAGAAATCAGGTATTTTGATAAATATACAGTGGCTAATCCGTTTACATTAAGCAGATAATCACATAGAACCATTCACACATTTTCAGGAAATGGCACTTGCTGACCAAAGTAGATTAACTCAGAGTACACAGGGCTGATATGGATAGGCATAAAATGCCTTTTGAAACAAAACTAACAATTTAGAAGAATTTAGAATGAATTCTATTTGTCCATTCATTACATATACACTGAATAAATTACTTAAATGTACCCTAATTCATAAAGAGCCTTGGTTCATGAAAACTGTACTCTTAAAACAAAGGGAGATAACTCTACACATTAAAATCCAAAGTAGGGATTTCTTACAAACATTAACGAGAAACTATTTTAGAAATTACAAGTCCATCACCTTCTTTCAGCATTATCTGGTGTGATTAATCTTGAGGAGTTCATACCTTTTGTAGCGAGGATTCACCATTCAAAGTCATGGGTTTCTACATACATTGTGCATTTAGAGGTGAAAATGTCTGGTATGTTACCATGAACTATGATGACCAAGACTCAAATTAATGATGAGAGTGCCAAAAAGATATTACTACAGTAATACAAGTAGTAAAGCTTCTAGCAGACCTCATATATCTTGGGCAATCACTGTTCAATGCCAGCAACCAAACTCATACACATGCTACATTTGTTGGTAGTTACATTTCTAGGACACAAAGAGGGGAAAAAACTGACATAATAAGACTTTAGAGCAGTAATTTAAATAAAAGTTTGCAAGGCATTGATAATTTAGATGCTAAAATGACTATTTCTAACTAGTAAAATGTATATGTCTCATATAAATATCTATACATGAAGGTTTACATACTAGTATTCTAAAGTACTGAGGAAAATGTTGTGATGCCTACTCACCATCAGATTTCAATTGTTAAATTGTAAGAAAAATATGAATAAATGTATAAAATCAACTTACCATTTGTTGTTTTCTTCATTATTTCTCTGTCAAAATGGTGTTAACTGGGGGGGGGGGGGGGGGGGGGGGGTAGCAGGTGCCCCTTTACCATTTTTACCAGCTTGTATGTCCTGTCATGCAATCTGCTAGGCAGTGAAACATGTCATCATTGAAAGGAATCATAAAGTAACATAAGCCCTACTTTCCTCCTTATGATTTAATCAAAATAATATTAAAGGAAATATATATATACTTTTACATGTAATATGATTAATATGAGAGAGAGAGAGAGAGAGAGAGAGAGAGAGAGAGAGAGAGAGAGAGAGATAGAGAGAGAGGGAGAGGGGGGGGGGTATATTTAAGGCTTTATAACTTAATGACAAATCGACCAATTCTTTTATGATTTGGGTGATAAGTAAAGTTAACATTAGAAAGTGTTTTTAGACATTTTGCAAGTACTTACGTCCCCTGTTTGACTCATTGATGACACCATGCTGTTCACACCCCGTTCAAATCCATTTCACACAATTTTTACCGTTATTTTTTCATATTATCTGCCAAAATTGAAAAAGAACCCCACAAAATGTCATTATTCATCCTAATTGTTTGAAAAATAACGAAAAATTAGACTTAAGTTGATAAACGTGGATTTTGACCTTTGACCTGATAGGACACAGACCACAATTATTTTCCCTTCTTATTCCTTTATACAAAAATAAATCATATAAAAAATTCCACCGGCTCAAATGAGTTCAAATACAGCATACCTATAGAATGACACTAGTCCAACAGCATATCCAAACTACAGGAAAATCAATCGAGAGGGGACTGAGATATGGCCCCTAAAATAACCCCTACCATGAAAAATTCACTTTCACTTTGGAATTTGTGTAAACATTGGCCTCTTTACACCCTTTCTATTGCGCCTGTAAAGATAATTTTTCTAAAAAATTTCCTGTCTGTATTTTTTTTCAAACCTTCTTCTTTCCATCCATGCCATTAAAGGAACCAAATTCGACCATTTAGTACCCCTAGGAATTTTTGAAATAATACATACATTTTTAGAATGGAACTACTTGCGTGGTCAATGAGCACGGGGTAAAAATAGTGGTATGTGACCTAATAATTACACAATTTTTCTTTGATTTTGATGAAACTTGGTAGGTAGACACTTATACCCATAATACACCTCCCTGTGAAATTTGGCGGGAATTGTGTATTCTGCATCAGAGTTATAGGCCTTTGAAATCTGGTCCAGGAAGGCTGAAATAACATGCAAAATCTAGCACGTTACACACAATATTCAAATTTCAAGAGCTACATTTAACATTAATTACTTGTCAAAAGTTTCATTAATCTATTACAGTCATTAACCTAACATGTCTACATGATGATGCTAATGATCATTTAATTCTTTTACACCTGGAACTATTTTTTGGAAATTTTTGAAAAAAATACCCCAAATATGGCTAAATTTTTCAGAAAATGCCAAAAATGAAACATTTAATCACATGCTATGAGCTTGAAAAAATATTGAAAAAATTCTGCATTAAGTTTGCTATAGAAATCAGGTATTTTGATAAATATACAGTGGCTAATCCGTTTACATTAAGCAGATAATCACATAGAACCATTCACACATTTTCAGGAAATGGCACTTGCTGACCAAAGTAGATTAACTCAGAGTACACAGGGCTGATATGGATAGGCATAAAATGCCTTTTGAAACAAAACTAACAATTTAGAAGAATTTAGAATGAATTCTATTTGTCCATTCATTACATATACACTGAATAAATTACTTAAATGTACCCTAATTCATAAAGAGCCTTGGTTCATGAAAACTGTACTCTTAAAACAAAGGGAGATAACTCTACACATTAAAATCCAAAGTAGGGATTTCTTACAAACATTAACGAGAAACTATTTTAGAAATTACAAGTCCATCACCTTCTTTCAGCATTATCTGGTGTGATTAATCTTGAGGAGTTCATACCTTTTGTAGCGAGGATTCACCATTCAAAGTCATGGGTTTCTACATACATTGTGCATTTAGAGGTGAAAATGTCTGGTATGTTACCATGAACTATGATGACCAAGACTCAAATTAATGATGAGAGTGCCAAAAAGATATTACTACAGTAATACAAGTAGTAAAGCTTCTAGCAGACCTCATATATCTTGGGCAATCACTGTTCAATGCCAGCAACCAAACTCATACACATGCTACATTTGTTGGTAGTTACATTTCTAGGACACAAAGAGGGGAAAAAACTGACATAATAAGACTTTAGAGCAGTAATTTAAATAAAAGTTTGCAAGGCATTGATAATTTAGATGCTAAAATGACTATTTCTAACTAGTAAAATGTATATGTCTCATATAAATATCTATACATGAAGGTTTACATACTAGTATTCTAAAGTACTGAGGAAAATGTTGTGATGCCTACTCACCATCAGATTTCAATTGTTAAATTGTAAGAAAAATATGAATAAATGTATAAAATCAACTTACCATTTGTTGTTTTCTTCATTATTTCTCTGTCAAAATGGTGTTAACTGGGGGGGGGGGGGGGGGGGGGTAGCAGGTGCCCCTTTACCATTTTTACCAGCTTGTATGTCCTGTCATGCAATCTGCTAGGCAGTGAAACATGTCATCATTGAAAGGAATCATAAAGTAACATAAGCCCTACTTTCCTCCTTATGATTTAATCAAAATAATATTAAAGGAAATATATATATACTTTTACATGTAATATGATTAATATGAGAGAGAGAGAGAGAGAGAGAGAGAGAGAGAGAGAGAGAGAGAGAGAGAGATAGAGAGAGAGGGAGAGGGGGGGGGTATATTTAAGGCTTTATAACTTAATGACAAATCGACCAATTCTTTTATGATTTGGGTGATAAGTAAAGTTAACATTAGAAAGTGTTTTTAGACATTTTGCAAGTACTTACGTCCCCTGTTTGACTCATTGATGACACCATGCTGTTCACACCCCGTTCAAATCCATTTCACACAATTTTTACCGTTATTTTTTCATATTATCTGCCAAAATTGAAAAAGAACCCCACAAAATGTCATTATTCATCCTAATTGTTTGAAAAATAACGAAAAATTAGACTTAAGTTGATAAACGTGGATTTTGACCTTTGACCTGATAGGACACAGACCACAATTATTTTCCCTTCTTATTCCTTTATACAAAAATAAATCATATAAAAAATTCCACCGGCTCAAATGAGTTCAAATACAGCATACCTATAGAATGACACTAGTCCAACAGCATATCCAAACTACAGGAAAATCAATCGAGAGGGGACTGAGATATGGCCCCTAAAATAACCCCTACCATGAAAAATTCACTTTCACTTTGGAATTTGTGTAAACATTGGCCTCTTTACACCCTTTCTATTGCGCCTGTAAAGATAATTTTTCTAAAAAATTTCCTGTCTGTATTTTTTTTCAAACCTTCTTCTTTCCATCCATGCCATTAAAGGAACCAAATTCGACCATTTAGTACCCCTAGGAATTTTTGAAATAATACATACATTTTTAGAATGGAACTACTTGCGTGGTCAATGAGCACGGGGTAAAAATAGTGGTATGTGACCTAATAATTACACAATTTTTCTTTGATTTTGATGAAACTTGGTAGGTAGACACTTATACCCATAATACACCTCCCTGTGAAATTTGGCGGGAATTGTGTATTCTGCATCAGAGTTATAGGCCTTTGAAATCTGGTCCAGGAAGGCTGAAATAACATGCAAAATCTAGCACGTTACACACAATATTCAAATTTCAAGAGCTACATTTAACATTAATTACTTGTCAAAAGTTTCATTAATCTATTACAGTCATTAACCTAACATGTCTACATGATGATGCTAATGATCATTTAATTCTTTTACACCTGGAACTATTTTTTGGAAATTTTTGAAAAAAATACCCCAAATATGGCTAAATTTTTCAGAAAATGCCAAAAATGAAACATTTAATCACATGCTATGAGCTTGAAAAAATATTGAAAAAATTCTGCATTAAGTTTGCTATAGAAATCAGGTATTTTGATAAATATACAGTGGCTAATCCGTTTACATTAAGCAGATAATCACATAGAACCATTCACACATTTTCAGGAAATGGCACTTGCTGACCAAAGTAGATTAACTCAGAGTACACAGGGCTGATATGGATAGGCATAAAATGCCTTTTGAAACAAAACTAACAATTTAGAAGAATTTAGAATGAATTCTATTTGTCCATTCATTACATATACACTGAATAAATTACTTAAATGTACCCTAATTCATAAAGAGCCTTGGTTCATGAAAACTGTACTCTTAAAACAAAGGGAGATAACTCTACACATTAAAATCCAAAGTAGGGATTTCTTACAAACATTAACGAGAAACTATTTTAGAAATTACAAGTCCATCACCTTCTTTCAGCATTATCTGGTGTGATTAATCTTGAGGAGTTCATACCTTTTGTAGCGAGGATTCACCATTCAAAGTCATGGGTTTCTACATACATTGTGCATTTAGAGGTGAAAATGTCTGGTATGTTACCATGAACTATGATGACCAAGACTCAAATTAATGATGAGAGTGCCAAAAAGATATTACTACAGTAATACAAGTAGTAAAGCTTCTAGCAGACCTCATATATCTTGGGCAATCACTGTTCAATGCCAGCAACCAAACTCATACACATGCTACATTTGTTGGTAGTTACATTTCTAGGACACAAAGAGGGGAAAAAACTGACATAATAAGACTTTAGAGCAGTAATTTAAATAAAAGTTTGCAAGGCATTGATAATTTAGATGCTAAAATGACTATTTCTAACTAGTAAAATGTATATGTCTCATATAAATATCTATACATGAAGGTTTACATACTAGTATTCTAAAGTACTGAGGAAAATGTTGTGATGCCTACTCACCATCAGATTTCAATTGTTAAATTGTAAGAAAAATATGAATAAATGTATAAAATCAACTTACCATTTGTTGTTTTCTTCATTATTTCTCTGTCAAAATGGTGTTAACTGGGGGGGGGGGGGGGGGGGTAGCAGGTGCCCCTTTACCATTTTTACCAGCTTGTATGTCCTGTCATGCAATCTGCTAGGCAGTGAAACATGTCATCATTGAAAGGAATCATAAAGTAACATAAGCCCTACTTTCCTCCTTATGATTTAATCAAAATAATATTAAAGGAAATATATATATACTTTTACATGTAATATGATTAATATGAGAGAGAGAGAGAGAGAGAGAGAGAGAGAGAGAGAGAGAGAGAGAGAGAGAGAGAGAGATAGAGAGAGAGGGAGAGGGGGGGGGTATATTTAAGGCTTTATAACTTAATGACAAATCGACCAATTCTTTTATGATTTGGGTGATAAGTAAAGTTAACATTAGAAAGTGTTTTTAGACATTTTGCAAGTACTTACGTCCCCTGTTTGACTCATTGATGACACCATGCTGTTCACACCCCGTTCAAATCCATTTCACACAATTTTTACCGTTATTTTTTCATATTATCTGCCAAAATTGAAAAAGAACCCCACAAAATGTCATTATTCATCCTAATTGTTTGAAAAATAACGAAAAATTAGACTTAAGTTGATAAACGTGGATTTTGACCTTTGACCTGATAGGACACAGACCACAATTATTTTCCCTTCTTATTCCTTTATACAAAAATAAATCATATAAAAAATTCCACCGGCTCAAATGAGTTCAAATACAGCATACCTATAGAATGACACTAGTCCAACAGCATATCCAAACTACAGGAAAATCAATCGAGAGGGGACTGAGATATGGCCCCTAAAATAACCCCTACCATGAAAAATTCACTTTCACTTTGGAATTTGTGTAAACATTGGCCTCTTTACACCCTTTCTATTGCGCCTGTAAAGATAATTTTTCTAAAAAATTTCCTGTCTGTATTTTTTTTCAAACCTTCTTCTTTCCATCCATGCCATTAAAGGAACCAAATTCGACCATTTAGTACCCCTAGGAATTTTTGAAATAATACATACATTTTTAGAATGGAACTACTTGCGTGGTCAATGAGCACGGGGTAAAAATAGTGGTATGTGACCTAATAATTACACAATTTTTCTTTGATTTTGATGAAACTTGGTAGGTAGACACTTATACCCATAATACACCTCCCTGTGAAATTTGGCGGGAATTGTGTATTCTGCATCAGAGTTATAGGCCTTTGAAATCTGGTCCAGGAAGGCTGAAATAACATGCAAAATCTAGCACGTTACACACAATATTCAAATTTCAAGAGCTACATTTAACATTAATTACTTGTCAAAAGTTTCATTAATCTATTACAGTCATTAACCTAACATGTCTACATGATGATGCTAATGATCATTTAATTCTTTTACACCTGGAACTATTTTTTGGAAATTTTTGAAAAAAATACCCCAAATATGGCTAAATTTTTCAGAAAATGCCAAAAATGAAACATTTAATCACATGCTATGAGCTTGAAAAAATATTGAAAAAATTCTGCATTAAGTTTGCTATAGAAATCAGGTATTTTGATAAATATACAGTGGCTAATCCGTTTACATTAAGCAGATAATCACATAGAACCATTCACACATTTTCAGGAAATGGCACTTGCTGACCAAAGTAGATTAACTCAGAGTACACAGGGCTGATATGGATAGGCATAAAATGCCTTTTGAAACAAAACTAACAATTTAGAAGAATTTAGAATGAATTCTATTTGTCCATTCATTACATATACACTGAATAAATTACTTAAATGTACCCTAATTCATAAAGAGCCTTGGTTCATGAAAACTGTACTCTTAAAACAAAGGGAGATAACTCTACACATTAAAATCCAAAGTAGGGATTTCTTACAAACATTAACGAGAAACTATTTTAGAAATTACAAGTCCATCACCTTCTTTCAGCATTATCTGGTGTGATTAATCTTGAGGAGTTCATACCTTTTGTAGCGAGGATTCACCATTCAAAGTCATGGGTTTCTACATACATTGTGCATTTAGAGGTGAAAATGTCTGGTATGTTACCATGAACTATGATGACCAAGACTCAAATTAATGATGAGAGTGCCAAAAAGATATTACTACAGTAATACAAGTAGTAAAGCTTCTAGCAGACCTCATATATCTTGGGCAATCACTGTTCAATGCCAGCAACCAAACTCATACACATGCTACATTTGTTGGTAGTTACATTTCTAGGACACAAAGAGGGGAAAAAACTGACATAATAAGACTTTAGAGCAGTAATTTAAATAAAAGTTTGCAAGGCATTGATAATTTAGATGCTAAAATGACTATTTCTAACTAGTAAAATGTATATGTCTCATATAAATATCTATACATGAAGGTTTACATACTAGTATTCTAAAGTACTGAGGAAAATGTTGTGATGCCTACTCACCATCAGATTTCAATTGTTAAATTGTAAGAAAAATATGAATAAATGTATAAAATCAACTTACCATTTGTTGTTTTCTTCATTATTTCTCTGTCAAAATGGTGTTAACTGGGGGGGGGGGGGGGGGGTAGCAGGTGCCCCTTTACCATTTTTACCAGCTTGTATGTCCTGTCATGCAATCTGCTAGGCAGTGAAACATGTCATCATTGAAAGGAATCATAAAGTAACATAAGCCCTACTTTCCTCCTTATGATTTAATCAAAATAATATTAAAGGAAATATATATATACTTTTACATGTAATATGATTAATATGAGAGAGAGAGAGAGAGAGAGAGAGAGAGAGAGAGAGAGATAGAGAGAGAGGGAGAGGGGGGGGGGTATATTTAAGGCTTTATAACTTAATGACAAATCGACCAATTCTTTTATGATTTGGGTGATAAGTAAAGTTAACATTAGAAAGTGTTTTTAGACATTTTGCAAGTACTTACGTCCCCTGTTTGACTCATTGATGACACCATGCTGTTCACACCCCGTTCAAATCCATTTCACACAATTTTTACCGTTATTTTTTCATATTATCTGCCAAAATTGAAAAAGAACCCCACAAAATGTCATTATTCATCCTAATTGTTTGAAAAATAACGAAAAATTAGACTTAAGTTGATAAACGTGGATTTTGACCTTTGACCTGATAGGACACAGACCACAATTATTTTCCCTTCTTATTCCTTTATACAAAAATAAATCATATAAAAAATTCCACCGGCTCAAATGAGTTCAAATACAGCATACCTATAGAATGACACTAGTCCAACAGCATATCCAAACTACAGGAAAATCAATCGAGAGGGGACTGAGATATGGCCCCTAAAATAACCCCTACCATGAAAAATTCACTTTCACTTTGGAATTTGTGTAAACATTGGCCTCTTTACACCCTTTCTATTGCGCCTGTAAAGATAATTTTTCTAAAAAATTTCCTGTCTGTATTTTTTTTCAAACCTTCTTCTTTCCATCCATGCCATTAAAGGAACCAAATTCGACCATTTAGTACCCCTAGGAATTTTTGAAATAATACATACATTTTTAGAATGGAACTACTTGCGTGGTCAATGAGCACGGGGTAAAAATAGTGGTATGTGACCTAATAATTACACAATTTTTCTTTGATTTTGATGAAACTTGGTAGGTAGACACTTATACCCATAATACACCTCCCTGTGAAATTTGGCGGGAATTGTGTATTCTGCATCAGAGTTATAGGCCTTTGAAATCTGGTCCAGGAAGGCTGAAATAACATGCAAAATCTAGCACGTTACACACAATATTCAAATTTCAAGAGCTACATTTAACATTAATTACTTGTCAAAAGTTTCATTAATCTATTACAGTCATTAACCTAACATGTCTACATGATGATGCTAATGATCATTTAATTCTTTTACACCTGGAACTATTTTTTGGAAATTTTTGAAAAAAATACCCCAAATATGGCTAAATTTTTCAGAAAATGCCAAAAATGAAACATTTAATCACATGCTATGAGCTTGAAAAAATATTGAAAAAATTCTGCATTAAGTTTGCTATAGAAATCAGGTATTTTGATAAATATACAGTGGCTAATCCGTTTACATTAAGCAGATAATCACATAGAACCATTCACACATTTTCAGGAAATGGCACTTGCTGACCAAAGTAGATTAACTCAGAGTACACAGGGCTGATATGGATAGGCATAAAATGCCTTTTGAAACAAAACTAACAATTTAGAAGAATTTAGAATGAATTCTATTTGTCCATTCATTACATATACACTGAATAAATTACTTAAATGTACCCTAATTCATAAAGAGCCTTGGTTCATGAAAACTGTACTCTTAAAACAAAGGGAGATAACTCTACACATTAAAATCCAAAGTAGGGATTTCTTACAAACATTAACGAGAAACTATTTTAGAAATTACAAGTCCATCA